>NW_024384512.1:0-145798 GCF_016835505.1 Polypterus senegalus
GGCTAAAACTGCTGCTGTAGTGTAAGCAGAGCCTGATGGGACTTGTAGTCCAGTTTAAGTAGCCCATTTAATTGTGAAATGAAGAAAGACCAGGGAAAAGGTGGTAGTTTCAATCTGGCCTATTAGATTGAGTCACATACAGGTAACTACACCCTATGGAAATTGTGTGAATAAATGGCAACACCAAGCTAATTAGTAAATATGCAAAATCATAGCATCAAAGCACAGGTCAGCCTCCTTACATGACACTGACCAGTCGTATTGTCCAAACAGACAAATTGATAAGGGCAAACCGCTTCAGCAGGAGTGATATTGCGTCATCACTTGAGGCTTGAGGCGTGCTGGCGTGTATTTTGCAAGCAGAGAGGCTGTTGAGAGTTTGTGGTTTGTTCTGTGGTGTGAGTAAAATAAAAAATACATTTTGCTCTTAAAACTTGGGTTTTGGTTGCCACTAAGAAGCCGTGTGGGAATTTTTAAAGCTTTCCTTTAGAACGTTTTTTTTTTTTTTTCACCTGCACAAGAGCAAAAGTATCTTTGGAGTTGCTTGGAAAAGCTACTTCTACTTGTACTTGTTATCTTTATTTGAAGTAGCATTGAGGAGGTAGGGTAGAAAGCAGCAGTAACTGATATCGGCATTTGTAAGCAAATAACCGCGTCATCATAACAGCAATTAATAAGTTTAAAAGAAAAGAAAAAGACCGCAACTGACTTCAGAGCAGTAAGGGAAGGCTCAGCATTATGCAGGTAAGCAGCCATCCTTAAGACGCCACTCAGGCACAAGGGGCTGTAGGAGCAGAAAAGGTAGTAAAGTTTTACTTATTTGCCTATTTTAGATTAAACTATCCTTAGCGGTCCAGAGGTAGAACAGTTAAGTGGCGACAGCGTAAGGGTCATTAATACAAACAGTGAGAGTGGAGGAGAGCTTATAAGTAAGAGGAGTGCAAAGTTAGGAGAAGAGACAGAGAAAAGTAAAGTTAACCTCATAGAAAGGCAAATAGCAGGCAGCTGAGAGGGAGAACAGGACAGGAGCTTAAGGGGAAAAGGTGTAAAATATCTGGAGCAGATCTTAGTGTTACCATTTAAGTTAAATTATTTAATTTTAAGAAAAAAAAGTTAAGGCAGTTTATAATCCCAAATCAAATTTTAATAATGAGGCCAGTGCAATGCAAGTCCTGTTGGATGTTGGACTTTTTAGATGATGGTTTGGAAGAGCCAGTTGTATATGAGGGCCACATCTGCAGGAGATGCCAGCTGATCAGAACCTCGAGCTCAGGGTCGCTGAACTGACCTGCGTTGTAATAGAGAGGGTGGACTTGGCCCAGGTGTCCTTTAGAGATAGTGTGCACCCCAAGGTGACGTGGGAGGAGATTCCAGACCAGACAGGTAGGATTAGGTGGGTCCGCGGTGGAAAGGCGTATGGTAAAGGGTGCACACTGTCCGGGGCATCAACCCCAGAATTAGAAGTGTCAAACTGTTATCATGTCCTGGCGGCTGGGACGGTGACTCTGATAATTCTGAGGGTGGTAGGCAGGGATGAGGAGCCCCAACAGGCCACCCCAAAACCAGTTCAATCAATCAATCAACATTTATTTATATAGCACATATTCATACAAAAAATGTAGCTCAAAGTGCTTTACAAAATGAATAGAGAAATAGAAGACACAATAAAAGATAAACATAAGTCAACATTAATTAACATAGAATAAGAGTAAGGTCCGATGGCCAGGGTGGACAGAAAAACAAAAAACTCCAAAGGCTGGAGAAAAAATAAAATCTGTAGGGGTTCCAGACCAAGAGACCGCCCAGTCCCCTCTGGGCAATCTACCTAACATAAATCAAACAGTCCTCTTTGTATTTAGGGTTTTCATGGAAGGACCTGATGATGATGGTCACGTAGACTTCTGGCTTTCAGTCCATCAATGTTGGTGCATCAGGATGCTTTGAGTAGGTGGTGGTGGTGCGAGGCCGCCACCACAAAAACGAGGAAAAACAGAAGAGAGTAGGGGACAGTACGGATTTTGGAGCCACTGTGAATAGTTATTATGAAGAATTGAACATACAGAGTATCAGGATTAAGTTAAATTGAAGTTATAAAAGGCCATGTTAAAGTAATGTGTTTTCAGCAGTGTTTTGAAGTGCTCTACTGTATTTGCCTGGCGAATTCCTATTGGCAGGCTATTCCAGATTTTGGGTGCATAACAGCAGAAGGCCGCCTGCCTCACCACTTCTTTTAAGTTTAGCTTTTGGAATTATAAGGAGACACTCATTTGAAGATCTAAGGTTACGATTTGGAATATACGTCAGGCATTCCGATATATAAGAAGGAGCGAGATTATTTAAGGCTTTATAAACCATAAGCAGTATTTTAAAGTCAATCCTGAATGACACAGGCAACCAGTGTAGTGACATCAAAACTGGAGAAATGTGTTCGGATTTTCTTTTCCCAGTTAGGATTCAGTTCCCAAAAGAGAGGTAGTGATAGTTGGGGACTCAATCATTAGGGAAGTTGAAGCACAGGTGAGAGAGAGCTCTCACAGTGTGTGTGCCTTCCAGGTGCACAGGTGGAGGACCTCCCTGGAAGGGTGGATAGGCTCTTGGCCAGAGCAGGGGTGGATCCAGTTGTCATTGTCCACGTTGGAACAAATGACATACATAAGGGGTAGTCTGTCAATTCTGCAATCCAAATTCAAAGAGTTAGGTTCCAAGCTGAGGAGCAGAACTGACAAGGTAGTCTTCTCGAAGTTTTGCCTGTGCCACGCTCCAGTCCAGGTAAGATTGAGGAGACTAGAAGGCTTAACACAAGTGTATAGGATTATGGGGCATTGAGACTCCATTTGGAACAGATTGGACCTGTTCCACTGTGACGGGTTACATCTGAACTGGAGGGGCACCAATGAATTGTGGAGGCATGAGTAGGCGAGTGAGGATCGTTTAAGCTAGGGAATGCAGACACAGGGAATTTAGGACAGGTCAGGTGTGTTCTGCTCCTACTCTGGTCCATGCTTGTATGGACGGACTGTTGGACAGGGGTCGTGGGGACCAGTGGCTGTGGGGCATCTTTTGGTGAAGAGAGATTCACTGATCTTGACTTGGAGGCTCTGATGGGGGCTCTCGAGGACTGAGCGAGGAACCTGAGTGTATGGGCATCCAAGTGTCCTGATAAAACCAACATCCAGGCCTTTAATGAACTCTTGGGCACAGCCATCAGCAGTGTGTCTGCTTACGGAGAGTGTCAACCTGCGTGGAGAGCTTTACTTACCTCGGCAGTGACATTCATGTCTGGGTGACTCTTTCTGTGAAGTCAGTAGACGGATTGGGAGAGTACTTCGTTGAAAGGGGTGTGTAGCTCCCAATATCTATGCAAAAGGATGAAGGTCCAAGTCTTTAGAGTCCTGGTGATTCCTGTTTGTGAGGACATGGACACTATCCAGTGACTTTAAATGAAGACTGGATTCCTTCATGTGTGCCTCTTCGAGAGTCCTTGGTAACCGCTGGTTTGACTTTGTGTTGCTCACAGAGTCCCGAATGAGTCACATAAACTGCATTGTGAGGGAGCGTCAATTCACGCACTAGGCCATGAGGAGCAATTCCCTGAGGGTGATCCATCTCGCAGAGTCATCCTTGTTGAGGACTTGAGTGCTTGGACCAGGCCAAGAGGACACCCACATCACACCTGGCTGTGGCAGATAGAGGGGTCATTTGCAGAGGGTGGGACTGGATTGCGTGTCTGCCTGGGGGATTGCCAACCACAATCCTGATCTACTTCATCATGTGGTGGTTGCAGTCATGTGCTGTACCAGTGCATGCTCCTCAACCTGCCCTGACCTGACCTGAATGAGCACTGGAATATTTCAAAAGAACTGGAAAATAGCAAAAATTATCCCATTACATTAAAAAGGTTAACTGGGCAGATTCAAACAACTATAGGCTAGTAAGCTTAATGTGCATCTCAGGAAAATTAATGTAAGGAATTATTAAGTGAAAAATTGAGCAAAACATGGTAAGATCGGAATTTTTATTGAACAATCAGCATGGGCTTAGAAGAGTGAGGTCATATTTTACCAACTTCCTGGAATTCTATGAGAAAGCAACAAAAAGATACAATTAAGGTGGACCTTATGATATTATTTATGTTGATTTTCAGAAAACATTTGATAAGGTGCCACATGAGAGGTTGGGCATCAGGTTAAAAGAAGTGGGAGTTCAGGTGATATTTGTAGATGGGTGCAGAATTGGCTCAGACAGAGGAAGCAGGGGTGATGGTGTGAGGAACTTCATCAGAATTGGCCGATGTTAAGAGTGGTGACCAGCAGGTCAGTGCTAGGGCCACTGCTATTTTTATTTTATATAAATGATTTAGATAAGAATACAAGTAACAAGCTGGTTAACTTTGCAGATGATACCAAGCAAGGAGGATTGGCAGATAATCTTGAATCTGTTGAATCATCACTGAGGGACTTGGACAGCAGACAGGCTTAAGACCAGTCTAACCTGTATTCACAGGGACATCTGATCTTATGAGTCTGCATTCTGTTACATCTGCCAGGATGGTGTATTGGGAAAATGGTGGTGGTGGTACTCTAAAATCCTCCATTTCCCATGATACTGGGTAGAGATTGGTCAGACAAAACCGCGGTACAACACTCGCTAATCTCACAAGTGCACTAAGTCTTGTTGTCTACCTCCACACTGTTTTCACAGCCAGAAGAGAGTCAGAATTTGGCTTCTAACGATGACATGGAAACGGCTGGGCTGTCGTAGCATGACACTCCATCTTCAAGCACTGCTCTGGCTCGGAATGAAACCACGCCCTTTGAGGTCGAATCTCATCCACTCATCCGTCTGCAGTTTCAATTTAGTCAGACCCTGGCCTCATTTAAAAGGGAGCAATGGAATGATGACTCCTTAAATTTGCATAAAATGCAGTAGTTTCGATAGATGGCCAACACACACTACATCCCATGCCACAGGGTGACCACTTTGTGTTAAATAATGAGCTTTTGTATTGGGTAGTAAAACACGAGGTTCCATGGTCTTACCGGCAATAAGTTTTTAACTGACTCATACCCATCTCCTGGGAGCCCATTTGGGCCCCGAAAAATACTAGAGCAGATTAAGCTCCAATTTTCTGGCCGGATTAATGAGGAGGTCTGCCGCTTTTGTATGTCCTGTCTGAAATGTCAATTATGGGAGATTCCTAGGAAGGACTGTGCTTCCTTTAGTCCCGTTACCCTGAATTGACGTCCTCTTTGAGAGAATAGGGGTCAACCTCATTATATATAAATATATACATATAAAATGGTTCTGGTAGATTATGCTACCCGATATCCCAAAGCTGTTCCCTTGAACTAAGCGACTTCAAAGGCTATGGTAGAGGTCTTTACGAGAGTTGGTATCCCTAAAGAAATCCTGATGAATCAATGGACGCCTTTTACCTCAGATACGTGCTGGTTACTAAAAATAAAACATTTAAACACCTTGATATATCATTCTCAAACAAATGATCTATTCGAGAGATTTAATTAAACTCTTAAACTGATGCTACATTAGGTAGTCAATGCATATGGAAGTCCCACAAGCCTTCATGGGGTGCTCACCCTTTGAGTTATTATATGGACAACAACCCTAAGGTATTTTGGATGTTTAAAGGAAGATTGGGAGGAGGCCTCCCCTCTACAAATACACTAGAATATATCAAGTAATTACGTGATGGATTTGCAAAAATTAGACCTATACTAAAGTCTCACATGAAGATGGCACAAAGCAGTCCAGGTCTGTTGTTATAAACGTGGTATGTCCCTTCGGAGTTTCCTGGGAGCTAATCATGATATTGGTTCCTACCTCGCACTCCAAACTACTGTCACATTGGCAAGGCCTGTATGAAGTTAAGGAGAGAGGAAGGGGCTGGTCAATTATTTGGTTACACAACCAATTCATAGGCCCAGTGGAGTTTATGATGTTAATTTGCTGAAACCGTGGAAGAAAAGGGACCCCGATCCCTCCTCCGAAAGCCCTGTTCACTGTTTGCTCATAAATTAACCCTTAACTTTGGTAATAATTTGACCCACCTACAGCGACAGGAGCTCAAAGCAGTTATCCTGTCTGTACCGGAAGTAGTAAGTGAGAAACCTGGACCGAACCTCTCTGGTTCCACATGACATTGTTGCTAAAACCAGGTTAACAGTCTGAGAATGCCCATATCGACTCCCCAAAGCAAAAAGGCAGAAGTGGAGCTGGAAATCAAACAAATGCTCGATCTAGGTGTGATAGAGGAAAGTTATAGTCCATGGTCCAGTTCCATCATTTTGGTCAGAAAGCCTAATGGAAGTTGAAGGTTTTGTAACGACTTCCGTTGGCTTAACCAAGTCTCCCAATTCAATGCCTATCTGATACCTGTGGAAGACCTCCTTGAGCGACTAGGACAAGCTACATTTTGACTACCTTAGATATGACAAAGGGGTACTGGCAGGTTCCTTAACGGACTCCATAAGGAAAAGACAGTGTTTAGTACCCCTAGAGGGCACTGGCAATATCATGTTCTTCCATTCGGATTAAATGGGACACCTGAGACCTTCCAGCGTCCTGATGGACAAAGTGCTCCGTTCTCATAATTCGATATAGTGCTGCCTACCTAGATGACATTGTCATCTATTCCAGCACCTGGAAAGAACACTTACAGCAGGTTTGAGTTGTTTTGTGGTCACTGGCGGATGCCGGTCTTTGTATTAATCCAAATAAATGTTACTTTGGATTAGTTGAAATAAATATTTAGGTTACCTAGTGGGCTGGGGTACAGTAAGGTCACAGTGCTCCAAAATTGATGCCATCTTGAACTGGCCCCATCCGATGACCAAGAGGCAGGTACAGGCCTTTCTTGGCTTAGCGGGATACTATCGCCAGTTTGTACCCTGTTTCTCCGAGAGAGCAACGCCCGCCGACTAATCTTACAAGGAAGGGGAAACTAAATCGTATGTTGTATGGAAGAGGCAACAGAAGCTGCATTTAGTGACCTCAGGCAGGCCCTTATATCAGCTTCTATATTGAAAGCACCTAACTTTTAAGCTGCCTTTTATCTTCCAGACAGACGCCGGACACAGGTCTTGGTGCCATGCTGAGCCAGAGCTCAGTCGATGGAGCTGAACATCCCATTATGTACCAGAGTGGAAACTATTGGACTGTGAAACCAGGTGTGCGGCAGTGGAGTGGGAGGCTTTGGCGATTAAATGGGTGATTACACAGCTGAGGTACTACCTGTTGGGATGAGTTCACCCTGGTGTACCTTTACAGTGGATGGCCCTGCACAGAGACTCGAACCCATGAGTCACAAGGTGTTTTTAGACCTACAGCCTTACAAGTTTTTGGTTGTTTATCGTCAAGATATACTGCAAGCCAAAGCCGATGGCCTTCCCCAGAGCACAACTTAACAGACAGGTACACCCAACAAGATGAGTATAGGCTGAGTGGAGGGCTGTGTCACACATGTGTGAGTAGCAAGGAGGTAATTCCACGCCAGGCCAGGGGTGGCGGGGTGCACTAAACCTACCTCTTTTATCTCTCCAGGCCAAATATGGAAAAACCTTGCTGATTCAACATCAAAGCATCACTTCCAGCTCCCTATGCCCACCAGTCTGATATCAGTTTTGGCTCTGGCACCCAGATCGACATCACTTCCAGTTCTGTCCCTAGACGACATCATTTCCGGTTTATAGCTTATAAAGCCGCCATTTTCCAAAACCAAATCAGTTCAGTCTCAAAGAAAACATTTCTACATTCATTTGAATACCCATTTCAGCCAGGGACAATATAAGGGTAGCTGCCCCAAACCCTTTTCATGTGTTGAGGCTCATTCTTTCACTATATATATATAGTGGCAGACTGACACCCTGTGATGGATGGACCAGAGGAGAGAAAAGTTTCATGGCAATACCTCCCTGGATTACACCAGGGCGCCTGTACAGTTCCAGAGCCCTAAACTGCAACACTTCCACTGGGTGCACTATAAAAGAGGCCACTTCACTCTATTTGGGGAGCCAGAGTAGGGAGGTGGAGGACAAAGCTTTCTGGAAGAGGAGTGGAGGTGGCTGAAAGAAGAAGCATGAGAGAGAGAAGGAAAGAAGATAAAGAGAGTGGCTGAGCAGCGTTGTGCTGGATAATTGTGTACTGTGCTCTGAAGTAGAGAGTGGAAATAGAGCTTCCCCAGGAAGAAATAAACTGTGTGGTGTTTTGCACTTGGGTGTCTCTGTGCCTGTCTGTGTCCAGGTTTGGGAAGCTGTATGTCCCAGTGGCTTTTACAATATCCACATTTTAAATGAGAGTGTGAATGGACCCTGTCTCGAACTAAGACTCGAGCTCTGCTTTACCATACCAGCAACACTACTGACTGGATCCTGTACTTGAAGTTTAGTTGTGTCCTTGTGTACACTATCCAGAGAGATTCTTACTTCTTTGACTTCCACAGAATACTGAGGACAGTATAGTGAAAACAGAGTACAAACCATTAAAGCAACAGAAACACTTCTTTGGTGATGCCAATGAGTGGCTCTTCATTAGCCTTGAGAACCACTGAATAAAACTGTCTTTCAGTCTGCTGTTCTGAGTGCACATGGTCCTTAAAAGTGACCATCACGATGGCTGAGGCCTTTACTAATCCTCTTTGACTGGGTCTCTTAAGGCTGCTGCATTGAATTCACATACATAACAGAGAAAAACACAAACTTGTAATCAATATACAAAACACATAAAGTGTCACAATTCAAGAGTTAAAGCCTCAGTGAAAGATAAACACCAGAAATAATAAAATACGTTTATTTTATGGAAGTTTGCACATGAATCAGACAGAAAGGCAAAGCAAACAAGGGCTCTACATTAAAAACAGTTTTCAAAATAAAAAAGATGCTTTATTAAAAGAAACAATGTCAAACCAAATAATAAGTGCTTTGTGTTTCCATTGCAGCTGCCTGTAGTAGTAGGTGTTGTATCATGTTAGCTATTATAGATGAAATGAGAAGCCATCTTGCCTGAAGAAGGGCCATAACTGCCTCGAAAGCTTGCATATTGTAATTGGTTCAGTTAGCCAATAAAAGGTGGCACATTGCTTCACTTCTTATTGCATTACAGCTGTCAATTTCATAACGCTGGTCTTCTGCAAAGATCGCGTGGTTTGATATCATATTATTGTAGAGTCTGAAATGAGAAAGTGAAATATAACGACCAATGTTAAAGGTCTGAATTCATGACAAGCATCCAGCTGTCTGAAAAGTAAAACAAAACCCTTAACATTACTATGACCAATTACACAACCACTCCTCCACCATCATGGAGCAATTAAAACATTATTTAACGAAGGCATCCTGTTTGTTAATTAATCAAACACTGTGATTAACAAGATTTATGTAGGATCTGAACCAATCTAGTGGAGTGGAGCAGTAGAGGGAGCGCTTCTGGAAGATGGCTCTTATTTGAAGATAGCAGACAGAGTTGAATGGGCTGATCCAAGAAAGTATGGTTTAGAAACTTAATGAAAGGAATTATTAAGGAGAAGATCAAGCAGCACATGAGAAAAACAAGAGTTTTAGTTAACAGGCAGTAGGGGTTTAGACAGAAGGAAGGTCATGTTTCTCTAATATGCTAGGACTGAAAGAAATACAAGCAGACAATCAGAAATGTGCATATGATATTATTTACCTTGATTTTCAGAGGGCTTTTGATAAGGGCTCATTAAAAGTTAGTGAACCAACTAAAAGAAATAGGAATTTAGGTTATGATCTACAGTATGAGAGAATGCAAAATTGGCTTAAACCCAGGAAGCAAAGGGTTATGATGAAGGGAACTAAAAGTGGGTGTCCCCAGGGGCAGAGCTGCAGCCACTGCTCTTTTAATATACATAAATGGTCTGAAGAGAATATATTTAGTAAGCTGGTTAAATATGCAGATGATACCTAACAAGGTGAAACGGCGGATCATCTAGAAAGAACTGAATGGTTACAGAAGAACTTGGACAGCATACAGGCTTGGGCAGATTTGTGGCAGATGAAATTTTGTGTACTTAAATATATAGTATTATAAAGAGAAAGTAAAAATATTTTGAATGCACAATGGGAGTGAAACCTGAAAGTATATTTTGTGCATCCATCTATTACTTAGCACCTTTCACTCTGTATATGTATCTATGAGAAGGATTTAGAGTCATAGTGGACTCTAAGCTATCCAGAGAGTGTTCAGAAGCCATTTAGAAGGCTAACAGAATGTCAGGTTATATAGCGCCTTGGTGTGTGGAGTACAAGTCACAGGAGGTGACACTAAACCTTTATAACACACTGGTGAGGCCTCATCTTGAGTACTGTGTGCAGTTTTGGTCTCCAGGCTACAAAAGGACAAAGCAGCACAAGAGAAGGTCCAGAGAAGAGCGACTAGGCTGATGAACATTAGAAGTACCAAGGCCCATGGCAATTGGCATTGTATTTTTATATGTTTAAATATTTCCTTAGTGTTTGTGTAATGACCCTGACCTTTCTTGACTTTACTCAATTTGTTCTATTCAGTAAACATAATAGACAGGTTTTTACAATAAAGATTCCTATTACAAGAACAAATATATCATTAAAGAAAAATTACAATTAAGTCAAGAAGAAAACCTAAAGATTATTACCTCACAGTCTTCAGGTTGGCTTTCCCATGCAAAGCTTTGTGAAGTGTTGTTGCTCCAGAGTCTGTGATTTTGTTGTCACTCAGACTAAAAAGAGAAAAAATGTCAGTGAAAATCAAAATGTCAGACAGTTCGTGTCTGTCAAAGAGCACAGTCCAGGAGAAGAAGACTTACTTTAAGGTGGTAATCTGAATATCTAAAATTTGGTGCCAGATGAATTCATGATTTTTATTAAAATGTTGAGGAGGACACAACAAGGAGTCTTACACAAAAAGTGAAAAGGATGGACAATGTCATACCATGGGCATGGACAAAGGAAAACAAGGCAAAGACAACAAACAGTTCTTCATTTGAACCCAACACAAAACACAAAAATCTATAGAGCACTGAACAGCATTGTTAATATCAGATGTGCTGTTAACAATGGTAATGGACAATGAGTCTGTAAATATCTTAATTTTTAATTATTTCATCATTGTGACTGACCTGCCTTGACTTTTAAATAGCTGCACTGTGGCAATTTTGTACTTTAACTATACAATTCCATTCAGAAAAAATGCTTGATAACATTTTTCTTTATATTTTACACATAAGAGCACCTATTAACACTGCAACCAATACTAAGGAATGCTGGTAATCAAGGCCTCATGTATAAGTGGTGTGTATGCACAAAAATGTTGCGTACTCCCGTTTATACACTCACATGTATAAAAACTAAACTTGCCACGCACATTTTCACGCCAGCTAAATCCTTGGCATACGCAAGTCCTCTGCTCGGTTTTGCAAATTGGCACCTAAGCGTCAAAGCAGTGCTTTTGTTCCAGTGTGGTTTCCTTTCTTTTTAGATCCACATCCCTGACGCAGCTTTATCAAATACACTGAAATTAAATGCATATTGTTTAACAGTTTAAGGCATCTGATTGTAATTAACCTGTAACAATATAATGGTCCAGGGAATAGTCAAAGTATTCTAAATACCATAACTGTTTTAGTGTTGTTACTCTTAGTGCACCACTTGGAGTATTTATATCACTGTATCTGAAAGTGGAATGACAGCTCTACAGCAGCAGATCGGAAAGAGAATTATTGGTATACAGCATCAAGCACACACTGCCTCAGCCATTCTATTTGAACTGCTCTCATCACGACACACAGTAGCCAAAATTAAAAGAAGTTGTCAGATATCAAAGTTGCGGTGAAAAGGTGAGTTGTAGCCCACTGTCTGAGTGTCATATGAAAGCTTATTAGGGTACAGAGAAAAAAAAGGCACACAGCGAGGGAAAAAGCACGAAATGTCAACTTCAATCTTGAAATTTCCACTTTAATCACGTAGTTTATTTTGTCATTAAAGTAGAACATCATAAACTTCATCTTAAAATTGTTTAATTTACTAGTTTCTCAGATCCCATCGTAACTAAAGTAGCACGTTAAATGCTTTGTATTCTGTGTGTTCTTCTATGTGCTCTATGTGTGTGAATCTGTTTCCTGCAGAGGCATTAGCTCTCTTGGAAATGTGTTCTTTTAAATTGTGGCTTATTAAATAATTAAACAATATCATAATATACCAGAAAAGGCGATATCCCTCCCATAGTGATTACGGCGTACAAGAATCACATGAGACAAAATATCTTTTAGCTTACATTTACTGACGCTTTACGCGTTACAGACGGGAGGCATATGGACAGACTTTATCCAGGTGGGAATCTGGATCAACACAGTCAGCCATTTTCTCCGTCCCTACGCTGGGAGGTTTTTCAACACCTTGTGTCGACACAGCCTCAAGGGTCTGGCCACTGTCCAGACCTTTTATATGTTCTTGCTTCATTTGCTGGTCTTCTCTGTCTCCAAACAAGGGCTGAATTCCTCTCCCACAAAATACAGAAATATCATAGTGCTTACATGTCGATTCTCATTCTCCCAAGAAGGAAAGAAGGTTTGTGCTGATAGAGGACAGAAATACCCTAACCTGTGTTTAAGCTGACTATACAAGCCTCCAGTTGTCTTTGGCTATCTAATCCAATGCTTGGTCAGCAATTCTAACTGCTGAGCCCTGTGTGCCACAGTTAACATGCACATGTGAATAAAACTCATAACAGTATTGTCCAGATACAGTGACATAAAGAAACATGTAGTATACAAGCCACCCTTTGTCACTGGATCTGTGACAAAAAACAATATTTGAAAGTCATATCCACAAAACAAAAGGTACTTGATCCCCATCACAGTGTCAATATTTCAAGTCATTTATGGACATGTAAGATGTAATACACTATAGCTTCTGTACCATTCATCTAAAACCAGCGTAAACATGGACAAACAGTTACATTTAACATGCTGTTATCAAGTAGTGATCAATGTATCTCATCAATGGTGTTAGTGGAGATTTATGCCTGTTATTTCTTACATAGTCTGTGTTGTGTCTACATATTACTGAATTCATGCAGTGGGTGTCATAGCATCAGATTATATTACAATCCTATATAGCATCTTGATGGATTACTATTCTTTGGCACTCCTATCATTTCTAGCTTCAATATGTTGCTAGATGTGCCCACCCTTTGATGTCTGATCCCTTTATGAGTTACAATAGTTGTAACATAACTCAGATGCTATTCTAGCTTCATTGCTATGATTATTAATTGTTCTTAACTAGTATTATTGCATAATTGTTCATTCACTATCTGTTATCCTCCCCAACTTCACTATCAGATGTTCTATTCCAAGTTCACATCATTGATAAATCATGCATATCCTCATACCTTTGAGCCCTTCTTATAATAGTTTCAAGTATATTCCTAGACTTGCTATATATATATATGCCTTGTCCAACCCAGTGGTTTGTTAACAAAGTCTCTTTCTTGGTGGCTTTGCAGATTGGTAACTTTGCAGATCCGTCTGAACAAAGTGTGACTGCTTCAAGGCACTAAAGTTTGTTGTTACTGGAACAGAAAGTAAACAGTCCTTTTATCAGTAGGGAGCTCATAAGATGAACACATGGTGACTGTCCCTTTTAGCAGAGGTGCACTTCCTCTAAGCTTGCACTGTATTCAGTGGTCATTCATGGGAGCCTTCAACAGCTGTCACATCACCTCAGTGGCTACAGCCTGTCCCTGCCACAGTCCATAAAACTTGTCTTAGTTCATGGCATCAAATCTGAGTAGCTGGACTTGCAATCTTTCTTTAGTTCTTTACTCCGTTCCCTCTGGAAAGCAAGTGTTTCTTCACCAGCTATTCTCAGGTATGTGCAACAGATTAAAAGTCATTAGCGCAGTACAGTCTCTGTAAATCTTCATTTGTGTGTACACCACCTGTTACTTCATTCATGAAACTTTACCACTGAATGGAGAGGCTTTAACCACTAAATTGAGTGGCCAAACTTAAGCTACTTGCTATGCTAACTAGAGAAGGGTGGAAGGTAGAGCAAATACATAACATAAAGCAATTATTTCCCAATCATATGTATCATACAAATGCAGCATTATAAATGACAATTCTAGACCCGCAGTTCAGTCTCATAAAAAGAAATAGAGTAATACATTTAAACTATGCTAGTGACAATGTTTCTTCAGTAGGATCATCATACATTACACAAAATTCACACATTGCCTAAATTATAACAGGATGTTACATATTTGAATTTAAGTGTTAAACAAAAATATCTTATAACATCCATATCATAAGACAAAATCTTTATAATGTCTGTAAGATTTTATAACAGGTCATATAGACTAATGCTTCTAATGTATAACTGCATAATCCATTTAGCTGTGTGCATTATCACTGAGCATTAACTTAATACATTGATGCAATAACAACTCTTCCTAAAATTAATCACTTACAGAGACAAATCAATACATGTATGTCATTTCTAATACATTTTGTAATTACTGAAGTGATAATAATAATCATTTGTCATACATCAAAATATGTAAACCCTCTATACTGTTTTTTCAAAGAACGAAATCAGTCTAGTGTTCATTTGTTTGCATTTTTTCATTAAAACATTTTAACACTTGCACTAAATCAGCATGCAAGAAAATTATTCTAATAGCTGCTGTTCATTAATTTATGATTGATAAATATTCACTATCCTTCGATTAGATTATTTCTAATTGCTCTGCCCAAACTTGCTATTAAGCTATTTTTTGCAACTTGTATAGAAACATAGTTTGTGTTTTTCATCCGTTGGTCAGTGGATTTGCTGAATCTGGAGAAAAAGAACATCTATAGATTTAAATTAAACTTTTATGCTTATAATACTTTTCATGAAATTCAGATTTAAAATTCTTCTCTTTGACTGACCATGTTACAAGCTATTTTGAGATTCGTCGAGGTCAATAAGTCATGGCGTTATTTAAACTCTGCATCTGTTTGCAGGCTTCAAAGACACAGACCAGGCACAGATTGTGTTATCAATCACCAGTCATGATCACTATTGATATTCACATGTATTACATTTAACTTTGAATATTATTATATGGGACGTCTCCCATTTCTACAGTTTATTTAACATTCTTAGTCAGCTGACGAACATAGAAAGACAGACTACAAATGACATAAACACGCATCTGCCACCCCAGACTCTGAATAAAGATAATTTATTCGTCTTTTATTTTCTTTTCTAGATTCTAAACTCTGCTTCATGTCCAAGCAGAATTACTTGGCTAAAGCAGAAATTCGTTCACTAGAGAACAGACAATCAACCTTCACTCGTTTCAGTCATTTCTACACAGTATTTGGCAATTGCTTCATTCTTTCACATGTATTCACATACTCACGTTCTCTTTACAACAATACTTCATTCACAGAATAAAGTTCTCGATTTCTAGCACACGTGCTATAAACTCACTCGAGGTTGTGCTTTTTTGTTTATCTATAGGGTTTCACCATGCAACATACTTAAGCACGTCTTTTCCTTCATGCTTATTATTAATCAAACAACATCTCAGGCCGCAAGCTGATATTACTGAAAATATTAGGAATGCTTCTTACCTCAGTTTCATACGCGCTATTTTCCAGATCATGGAATTTTCGTGGCGAACATCACGATCCAGCGTCAACAAAGGGCAACGTATTGCCCGTGGCGATCCGTAAAATTCAGCGCAACAAGAAAATCCACGCAGGAAATCACGCAGCACAATTCCACAACAAGAAAGTATTCCCAGAAAAAGTTGTGCGGTCACAAAGAATATTCTGACTTAACAAGGAAAACATACATGCTTGAACCTTTATCTCATATCACCGGCAAGTGTGCTAACCACTGCGCCACCATACATTCCCTTAAGAGTTCCCAAAATACATAACCTCCATTCATGCACAATCGGGCACATGCTACATATCCGTGAGAACTTGTCTCCCTTATTATTTAGTATTATTAAAAGAGTATTTTTCCTTTAAACTTGATCAGGGTTTAAAAGAAAAATGTTTTGCACGCTTATAAGTTTTAAACAAAAGTGGAGACATTCTTTTTGATTTGCTTTAAACCAATTGTCTTATGAGAAACTGCCTCATGTTTTTAACTTCATACTTATCTAAATAATCCCTTCTTAAAACAAAGTTTGGCCAGTACTTACCAGAAGGTACAAAGGCATGTTTCTTATTGTAAGTTTTAACCCCAAATGTATTTATTATTTTTCCACTTTGTTGTTAGAGCTCTTTTGCATTTTAGCTATATGTGTACACCGTTTTACAAATTCTTTTTAAACATTAGCTTATAACGTATGTTCGTTACTTAAGCTATATTTAAAAGGCAATTTAATTATTTCTGTGTGTTTAAACACACGGCAATTTCTTAAAAGTACCAAAATAGATGGGGTTCGCCAAAACCTTTAACCTTTACCCTTGTAGGTAGACTGATAGAAACAGCTGGCGTCTTTTAGACTGCTTGTAACACGTGGACGAAGCTTGTATTTTTTGCATCGGGCTGCTTGGATGCCATTAAAGATTTCTACAAATTATTTTAGCGATCGTGATTGAGACGTTATGGATTCTATCGCTGTTGATTTGATTTCATCTTTAAGTTTTTTCAGCTCCGCTGGATTACCACGCAAACGGCAAGGTGAGTGCATTGCCTGCATGTCTTGTCTGCCTGCCGCAACTAATATACAATAACGCGCCGTTCTTTATAGCTTTTCAATATTGTTTTCTAAAGGCTAGCGATGTAATTTATTTTAAATACGTGTTTCCCCAACACAGCATTTACTTTTCTAGGTAGATTTTGGGCTTCGTACGGCCATTAATTAATCTGTGCTGCCCCTGTGAGTGCCGTTTCATTTTACTGGACAGCCAGTCTCGTGCCATCAGTTTCAATCTTGTTGTATTCCATTTATTTTGTCCAATTTTAGTCCCACTTATGCGTAAACTTAAAAGTCCAACCTTAAAAGTTCACTGCATACCGTAGGTAGCAGACGCTACCACGATTCGCCGACAGATGTCGGGTTTCTTTCCAGCCTCATGCACTGTGCTGAGTTTGACAAGTCCGCCTCTTGTCTTTTGATGGGATAAATTAATATCCCTATTCCAAGGCCAGGCATGTTAAGGCAGTTTTAATTCTCGGCCGGAGTCCATGACAGTCGCGACCAATCCCAAATATATCCCAAATATTATTACCGAGCCTCCATTCATCAGTGTAAGCATATTTTAATATATATATAAAATATTATAATTAATATATAATAATATAATTATTAATGTAGCCACAATCCTGCCGACTACGCCATTATGTTTCCTGCAGAGGCATTAGCTCTCTTGGAAATGTGTTCTTTTAAAATTGTGGCATATTAAATAATTAAACAATATCATAATATACCAGAAAAGGCGATATCCCTCCCATAGTGATTACGGCGGTACAAGAATCACATGAGAAAAAATATCTTTTAGCTTACATTTACTGACGTTTACGCGGTTACAGACAGGGAGGCATATGGACAGACTTTATCCAGGTGGGAATCTGGATCAACACAGTCAGCCATTTTCTCCGTCCCTACGCTGGGAGGTTTTTCAACACCTTGTGTCGACATTAGCTCAAGGGTCTGGCCACTGTCCAGACCTTTTATAATGTCTTGCTTCATTTGCTGGTCTTCTCTGTCTCCAAACAAGGGCTGAATTCCTCTCCCACAAAATACAGAAATATCATAGTGCTTCCATGCCGATTCTCATTCTCCCAGTAAGGAAAGAAGATTTGTGCTGATAGAGGACAGAAATACCTAACCCAGTGTTTCCCAACCTTTTGAGCCACGGCACATATTTTACATTAGAAAAATCACAAGGCACACCACCAAACAAAATGTCACAAAAAGTATATTTATTGAAATATAATGAAAGTGTAGTCTCAATTTACTCAATTTACTTACTCAGTGTGAAACCTGGGCCTGTTTAGTTGAACACAAAGCTGATATTCTTGCAGGAATTGAAAAAAGACACACACGAAGATCTTCCTCAACAGCTCTGAGTCTCTCTCTTTTTCGTCTTTATAGCAGTCATGCCTGAAAAGCCCACCTCGCATAGATAGGTTGTGGAGAAAGGGAGCAAAATTGAAATAGCTTTGTTTGCCAGAATTGGGAACTCCTTGGCAGCAGACAGCCAAAAACTGTCCAAAGGTAGATCAGCAAACCTCAGTTTTAGACCACGATTTTGTCTCAGTTCAGTTATTTCTTCCTGCTCCTGCAAAGTCATGTCCTTTTCAACTGCAGTTGAGCTGTATGGGTTCGTGAACCCAGTCAAGGCAATCAGTGGAAAGTGAAGGGAAATAACATGACAACTTCTGCTCAAGACTTTGCAGATGTTTACCTATTGTCTCACACAGTGCAGCACTGTTGACACCGTGCCATTTCTGGGTGTGTGGGAACATGTTAAGGTTGGCACTTTCAAAATGTTCTTTCCTCTCCTGTTGTTCTTTCTGGCAATTCCTTGCAAAACAGAAAGTTTTCTCTGATGATGTCTCCATGTACAAAGCACATTTGCCATAAGTTGTGAATGTCCACTGATATCCGTAGATTCATCGATTTGCAATGCAAATTAGCCACTAATGCAGCTTTTCCAAAACTATCTTTTCAATGTCAGCAGACATGTCTTCAATACGCCTGGAAATTGTATTATTTGAGAGAGGGACTATGGGTATTTCTTTAACAGCCAGGGCTGATCATCTCTTTTAGGATAATTTTGCAGGCAGGCAGGCAGTATTAATGTCTCTGTTACAGTGTGTGGCTGTTTTGATATAGTGATGAGTTCAGCAACTTGGTAGCAAGCTTAAAGTGCTTTCTCACTCGTCTTCGTGGTTTTCCTCATTAACACTGCCTGTTTCTCAGTCTGTCCACACAGTTGAACAAAATAGTCCATGTTCTTGTTTTGAAGTTATGGGTGATTTGTCTGGAAATGGTGTTTAAGTTTACTTGGAACCATGGCACTGTTTGACAATTTTTCCCCACACCAGGCATAGCGAATTGGCTCTGTTGGTTCCCCAGTAAAGTGAATCCAAAGGCAAGATAACTCATTCCATTGCCTTGAACTCACCTTTTTTGCTTTCTTCTAAACACTACATATTCTAGGACCTTCATCTGGGTCAGAATTTTCTCCAGGACCCTGGTCAGGTTGATTACTTTTTCTTTTAAATATTTATCCATTGCTATTACCTGCGGCGTTGTCTCACTTCCAGCATGACTAGGTACTTTCGTATTTCTTCTTCGTCTTCTTCTGTCTTACTGGCGGTTGGCAACCCACTTAATTGGAGCAAGAAGTTGTACTGCCCTCTAGTGACAGCAGAACAAACAGGCAGCCTTAGAGTACCAATCAGGTGAAATTGGAAAATCTTCCACGGAACACCTGATGATTTCTCACGGCACACTTATGTGCCGCGGCACAGTGGTTGGGAAACACTGCCCTAACCTGTGTTTAAGCTGACTATACAAGCCTCCAGTTGTCTTTGGCTATCTACTCCAATGCTTGGTCAGCAATTCTAACTGCTGAGCCCCTGTGTGCCAAATTTAACATGTACATGTGAATAAAACTCATAACAGTATTGTCCAGATATAGTGACATAAAGAAACATGTAGTATTACAAGCCACCCTTTGTCACTGGATCTGTGACAAAAAACAATACTTGAAAGTTATACTTCAGGCTCATTGAGTTCCACGAACAAAATTCAGGTGTATTTAATCTCCGCTAATTCAAGCCAAGCTTGATAAGTGAGGCTAAGCGCCCACGTGATATAAAAGGCAGCCTTGTTAATCGATGCTGGATAAGTAAGAATGGAAACTAAGGAAAGAGCTGCGTTTTTTATCGGAGCAAGAATTATTATTACAAGCCTATGAGGACTACAAAGCTATAATAACTAGAAGGGGAACACGAGCTGTATTATCAAAGCTCGTGAGGCTGCATGGCAGAAAATAGCTCACAAGTTAAATGCGTAAGAACATGATTTTAGTAACTTTTGTGTTACGCATGTCAAACTATTTAACAACTAAATGAGAACAGTTTCAAGCCTTCAAAATGTATAGTCATTAAAATTTCCTTTTACATATGCATTTTGTTACCAGTTGTAAGGTACTTTAAGGTTATTTTAACACATTGATAAACAGGACAGCATGTTAATTATATGGGTTCATCTTGGATAAAAAGTGATATATAATTGTAATTATTAATATAATTATTAATAATGCTTGGTTTCAGGAGCAACATGAGTGGAACTAAAAGGTCCTGGCAGCAAGTGAAGAATCGTCATTATTGGCATACGCCCTGCTGCAGTATTGCCACATTATGCCAAACTGCACAGGCTACTACAATGTCACACGCTCTGTCTGGTGTAACTCTGAGATGCCGCAGGCAGTTAAACCTGGATTTGAACTGTCCAAATGTCATTTCAATGCGTGCCCTTGTCTTACAATGGGCATGGTTGAAATGTCTTTCTGCTTGTGTTGCAGGATCTGTATATGGTGTGAGAAGAAACGGTAGACATGGGTATCCTCTGTCACCAAGCAGCACAACAGGAAAAATTCCTATAATGGAAAGCAGACACATTAGACTGTAGTATAATAAACTATAGTAGATTTGTGAATTTTAGTTTACTTGCCTTGTCTGAGGCTTTGAGCCAGTGAAGACTCAAAAAAGTCTGGCATCATGTACTGATCCTGGCCATTTTGCCACAATGTTTGAAATTAGATGTTCAGCAGTGCATACCATCTGAAACATTTTAGGAAATGGTAATGACATACATTGCTAATGTTGGACGCCTACACTTTCACCTCTTGTATATAAATGTGAGATATTATCAGTACTTACCTGTACATTAATACTGTGATATGATTTGCGGTTTATGTAATCAGGCTCTGTTGGACCTGCTGGAGCCTTTATCCTCACGTGTACAGTCAATGGCTCCAATGACGTTAGGAAAGCCTGACAAATTAAATTCAGTTACTTATCAGGTAATGATTTATGTGCTGTAAATGAGTAGATGTTTAAAGATTAAGCACCATTAATTCCAAAGAAAGTTTCTTAATGGCAAGAATTCCTCGGTGGCCAGGAAAGTTAATGAATATATTTTAAAAATTGTGTTCTTGGATCACAATTGGCGTAGTCAGCAGGATTTTGTTCCAGAATGTCAGAGGAGCAAGACCTAAATACAGTCCTCTCCACCATTATGGGAAACTTACAAACCCTAAAAATTCAAATGGGAGAAACCAGGACCCAATTAGCAGAATCGAGGCTCGTAATGCAGCAAGAATACGGACGGAGGTCGCTTGGTCACCACCCATTGCTCTGACTACTTTAACAGAAGTTTATGACATTGAAACCTATTTTTGATCTTCGAGTGCACCGCTAAGCGGAACGCATGGCGAGGTCGGAGTGGGCATACCAACTGGCTCCCTACCTGAAAGGAATGGCGCAGAGGGCTTATTATGATTTAACCGAGGAGCAGGCTGCTGATTATGACGCTCTGAAATCTGAAGTATTCAAGCGCTACGGCGTATCCCCGAACAGCAGGCAAGAGAGTGGAGGGAGTGGCAGTTTGACCCGGAGAGGCCACTAAGAACCCAGGGCTTCGAAGCCTGGGGGAAGGTCTGTCGTTGGCTACGGCCAGACATAAATGATTCACATAAAATGGCTGAAATGCTTGCATGTGAGACCTTTGTGCACGCACTCCCTGAACATATTGCCCAGTAGATCCGAAGCACACATACGAGGACATGGATACTCTAATAAAAATCATGGAGCGTCATTGGGCGGCTTGCAAATCGGGCGATCAGAACGGTTCTCTCGCCGAACCCAACAGACACGTGGGGCAGCTCCTGAGCCCCGACAAGCACCCAACCTGCCGTTAGAGAAGGGACAGACCGGCTAATTCCCCGCTGTTTCAAGTGTGGGAGATTGGACATATGTCCCCTAACTGTACATATGAGCCCATGGATTGTTCGTTGGTGAGGGAGAAAGGTATTGTGCCACCTTTTGTCTCTTCCTTATACAGGTGCAGTTATTATAAATGGCAGAAAGGTAAGGGCTATGTTTGATTCCGGGCATTTCTATTGTTGCTACTGCTTCGTTTTACCGTAACAGTGGATCAAAATAAAAACCAGTCTTAAATGTATTCACGGAGATATCCGGTATTATAAGACAGCCAGAAGTGTAGTAACAGTAAATAATATCCTGACAAGCATGGCAATGGATGTATTACCGATCCCCATTTCCAGTCATACTTGGTAGAGATTGGAGTGAAATTACCTGCGTAAGAACGTAACTGTACCGAAGAAACATGAAGGCTTAGTAATGGAAAATATTGTTCTGACTGCCTCCACGCCATGTCCCACAGTAGCACGGGCTGATACTAGCACCCAATGTGAAGAAATTGATGTCCCATCGCCCTCTGCGGGAGCTAATACAGTTAACGTGGAGGACGTAGAGGCAGAAGCCCCTCCCCACCACCTCCCGCACCAGACCCAATTCAAACTTTAAATTCCCAATTCCTTTTAACACCTTCATCATTTAAAAGAGAACAGTGGAATGATGATTCCTTAAAATTTGTCAGGAATGCTATAGTGTCCACTGAGGGTTATACAACTTTGATCCCATGCCACCGACTTCGTTCTTTGTTATTAAAAATTAATTATTATATAGAGTGGCAAATCACGGGGGTGAAGTGCGACATCGTTGTTAATACCACGCAGTTTTCGACAACTAGTGTGTGAGTTAGCACATGCTCACCTTCTAGGAGCCCATTTAGGCTCCGAAAAAACTTTAGAGAGGATAAAACTCCGATTTTATTGGCCGGGAATAAATGAAGAGGTCCGCGATTTTGCGCTTCTTGCCGGAGTATCAACTTTGCCAGATTCCTAGAAGGACTCGAGCTCCTCTTGTTCCCTTGCCCTTATTGTTATTCCATTTGAAAGAGTCGGAATCGATCTCATAGGACCCTTAGAACCCTCGAGAAAAGGATTTAAATATATTTTGGTATTAGTTGATTATGCCACTCACTTTCCAGAAGCTGTTCCATTGCGCTCAGCTAATACTAAAACCATGCACGAGAGTTAGTAGGATATTCGCTCGTGTTGGGATCCCCAAAGAGGTTTTAACAGACCAAGGGACTTCTTTCACATCGGAGACGTTCAGGGAAATCGCTAAATTACTCCAGATAAAACATCTGAAAACGTCAGTCTATCATCCCAAACTGACGGCTGGTAGAACGTTTAATCAAACCTTAAAACAGATGTTATGTAAGGTAGTTAATGAGGATGGAAGAAACTGGGATCAGTTGCTCCCCCTCGTTTTGTTTGCTTACCGAAGTCCCATGAGGCCTCTACAGGTTTCTCTCCTTTTGAATTATTGTATGGGAGACAACCCGAGGGCTTTTGGACATGTTAAAAGAAGGATGGGAAGAGGAGGTCCTCCCTACTTCAAATATTCTTGAATATATTGCGCAATTACGCGGTAGACTTGAGAAAATTAGACCAATCCTAAAAGACAATTTGGAAAAAGCACAAGCAGCGCAGTCTCGGTATTATAATAGTAACACCACCATCCGGGAGTTCGTCCCGGGTGATCATGTAATGGTGCTCGTCCCTACTTCCCACTCAAAATTGTTAGCACATTGGCAAGGCCCATATGAAATAAAAGAAAAAAAGGGACTCGTGGACTATTTGGTTAAACAACCTAATCGTCGACCGAGTGAACGAGTATATCACATTAATCTGCTGAAACTGTGGAAGGATAGGGACCTCCGACAGCCTCGTTCTCTTTTCACGTCATGTGCCCATCTTAATTTTGGTCCTGATTTGACACCTGAACAAAGACAAGATCTTGAGCAGGCGATCTTGTCTGTCCCTAAAGATGTGGACGAGATACCTGGACGAACTGCATTGATTGTTCATGACATCATTACGGACCTTGGAGTGATTGCCAGAGAGAGACCTTACAGGCTCCCGGAGGTAAAGAAAGTGGAAGTGGAGCTGGAAATTAGACGAATGCTGGATCTAGGGGTTATTGAAGAAAGCTATAGTCCTTGGTCTAGTCCAATTGTCTTAGTTTCTAAACCTGATGGCTCGTGGAGGTTCTGCAATGACTTCCCTCGACTTAATCAGGTCTCTAAATTGATGCGTATCCCATGCGCGAGTAGATGATTTACTTGATTGGTTAGGGAGCGCTCGATTCCTAACTACTCTTGACATGACTAAAGGGTATTGGCAAGTTCCCTTAACGGACTCCGCTAAAGAAAAAAATGCTTTTAGTACACCCAGTGGACATTGGCAGTACAGGGTTCTTCCTTTTGGTTTGCACAGGGCACCAGCGACTTTTCAACGTCTGGTGGATACAGTGCTTCGCCCCACAATTCCTATAGTGCGCCTACTTGGATGACGTTGTCATTTATTCCGGCACATGGAAGGATCATGTATCGCAGGTTAAAGCAGTGCTCTCCACACTAGCGTCAGCAGGACTTCATATTAACCCGAGGAAATGTTTCTTTGGTTTAAGGGAAGCCAAGTATTTAGGCTACGAGTCGGCGGGTGTGGGGTGGGGGTACTGTTAAACCACAATGTAATAAAATTGATGCCATCATGAATTGGCCCCGTCCGATGAATAAGCGGCAGGTTCAAGCATTTTTAGGGTTGGCGGGTTACTATCGCCGTTTTGTACCGCACTTCTCTGAAATTGCTTCGCCCTTATCGAATTTAACAAAGAAAAGTGCGTCTTTAAAAGTGGTATGGGACGATTCGGTGGACAAAGCAGTCTGTGACCTAAAATTGGCCCTTACGTCAACACCTTTGTTGAGATCTCCTAATTTTCTATTCCTTTCATTCTCCAGACCAACGCATCGGCCACAGGATTGGGTACCGTGTTGAGCCAATGCGTCAACGGTGCTGAACACCCCGTTATGTACCTTAGCCGGAAACTGTTGGAACGGGAGACCAAGTATGCTGCGGTGGAGCGTGAGGCCTTGGCGATCAAATGGGCTATCACATCTTTAAGGTACTACCTATTGGGTCGCGAGTTTACTCTGGTGACAGATCACGCCACTTTACAGTGGATGTCCCTGCATCGTGAGTCAAGCCCGCGCATCACTAGATGGTTCTTGGAGTTACAACCTTATCGTTTTATTGTCATTTATCGTAAAGGTTCCTTACAGGCCAACGGATGCTCTCTCCTTGTCCACGACCTCGCGTGCAGGTCGCTCGACCCGAGGGGTCTGGGCTGAGGGGGGGTCATGTCACACATTTCCGGCACCCACAAAACACCTCACTTCCAGTTCCTGTTGCCACATCACCACTGTGCCAACCGTTTCCTGTCACGTTTTCTCTTGCTATATAACTGCCATTTTGAAAACAGTTCATTGTTCTTTGTGCTTTTTCAAAGAATCTGAATCAATTCTTTTCTTATTGTCTGACGACAATATACGGGACGGTCCCCAAATCTTTATTTTGTATTTTGTGAAGTTTATTGGATCACAGTACTTAGAGAAAGAAAAGTAAGGACAGGAATTGGAGGTTAGTATTTTGAAAGAGACAGTACTGCTGCAATAAATCATTTCATTGAAGGTCGCACATGGTGCAGCAAGCATCTTGCGTGAGGCAGAAACAATCGCTGGATGTTGTGCCAGTTCGTCACTATCACTGCACCATCCTTGTTCCCATGTTTAATAACATGCTTTAATTAATTTCATCATGAAAATGATATCAAGTATACATCTTAGTATTTAAATTGTTCAGAGAGCTGTAATATCATGAATGTAATGCAGTCTGTGTCCTGTCAGTGTAAAAGAAAGCCCATTTAAGAAGCTAATAGTGACTCACACACATGTAGAGCACATAGAAGAACACATACAAAACAAAGCATTTAACATGCTACTCTAGTTACGATGGGATTTGAGAAACTAGTAAATGAAATGATTTTAAGATAAAGTTTATGATGTTCTACTTTAATGACAAAATAAACTACTAAACAACCAACAAGTAGTACGTTTTCTTGTCTCCACTTGGTATTCACTGAAATTCTTCTATTTTCCCCATGCTTTTGCCATTGTCCTTTCACAGAATGCTGAACTGGAGGGCTATTTATATTTATTTGAGTATTCAAATAGGCATCATTCTAGGAGGAGATGGGGTGGGACGGCAGGTGTGTGCACATGTGTTACATTTCACGCTGACCGGGATTTATGTAGTGGAAGAACGTGGAAGTTAGTGTGCTCATAGATTTATGCATCTTGATTTTTTCTGTGTATGCACATTTCTGTTTTTGTCTGTACGTCATTTTTAGTGTGAATTCTATGCACTGTGTTATACATGAGGCCCCTGGAGATTAGAAACTAAAGTGATATATCAGCATCAGCTCATCAGTCCCCAGCTGATCATAGTGCTGAACGTATTTGTGTAGCGGCTGAGAGCTGTGTGAAAACACTCCTATATGTCGCCATGAGTTAAAACCCACCTAGAAAGAGTTAAAAGAAGTGGGAGTTTCAGGCACATTTTGTAAGTGGGTGAACATTTTTATTAAACCCTGGAACAAAGGGTTATGACAAAAGGTGCCTCCTCAGAATTGATGTTAGACATGGTGCCCAGCAGAGATCAGTGTTGAAGTTTTCAGCATAAATTAACAATCAAATAAGAATAGAAACAACAACCTAGTTATGTTTAATGATGACACTTAATAGTTAGATAATGTAGAACTGGGCTTATTATTACAGAAGAACCTGTGATGAATACGGTTATAATTCTAATAGCTTTTAAAATATTTGATTGATAGATAGATAGATAGATAGATAGATAGATAGATAGATAGATAGATAGATAGATAGATAGATAGATTTTTATTTGTCCCAAGGGAGGAGTTTATACTGTTGTTATTACTGTGAATTGTATTTGCTTGTTGTGTCTTGGAATTTCAAACATGGCAGAAAAATGGGGCGAGGACTCCAATCCCACTGGCCTGTACAGAACAGCTACACCTTACACCAGCCTATTTTGAACAGCAAGCTTCTTATTAAATAGGCCCGAAAATGGGGAAACTGGCTTTCAACTTCATTCATAACGAAGGTGACACAATGTATCAAATGTCTCAAGAGAAAATATTTTTCAACCTCTGGTTTGTATATACAGTACACAAGCTTTACAATAATCTTAATAAATAAATGATTATTAAAAAATATAAAATAAGGCAAAAGTGCATTAGGGTCAAAAATCAAAAAAGCAATTCACAGTAAATAAGTCTTAACACATAATTCAAGCATAAAATCCAAGAAAGGTAAATAAATCAGAAAAACAAGAAAACTCCCAAATGTAAACTCAGTGATTTGTTACCTGAGCTTTCTGTTCTCTGGCTTTAAATACCCAGTGGGAGGGCTCAGGCTTGGAGATGTCAGCATGGCCTCCTAGGACTCCACCCACAATATACATAAAATGGAGTCATACTTAAAGTTATGTTACACGATTACTAAATCGTAGACAAATATAACAGAAGTTGCTTTAAAATTTCAAAAAAAAATAAACCAAAAACAACAAAAATGCAAATAAACTCAGTCTGACACATACCACTTGCATTTGACATTATGTTTAATATTTTTAACTATTCTTGTTATACTGTGACAGCATTTTGTGTTTGATTTTGCAAAACAGCAGCATCATTTAGTGGTTTGTATGCATTCACAATGACTCCTTTTGCCACCCCAAGTCAGAAGTCGTCAAATGATATCAGCATACTGACATGTTTTAAGCTGATGTTATGCTCTACTAAATGTGTCAGTTTCTAGAATCTAACTAAATCAATTAGAAATGAGCCAGCTACTTGAAGACCTGTAGTCTCCACCATAAGGAAATAATTCTATTACAATTTTAAAAGTTTTTTATTAGAACATTAGATTATTAGAACACTCTGGAGGAGAACAGGCCATTCAGCTCAACAAAGCTCACCAGTCCTATCCAATTATTTCTTCCAAAAACATCAAGTCGAGTTTTGAAAGTCCCTAACGTCTTACTGTCTACCACACTACTTGGTCGCTTATTCCAAGTGTCTATTGTTCTTTGTATAAAGAAAAACTTCCTAATGTTTGTGTGAAATTTACCCTTAACACAGGTTTCCAATGTGTCCCCGTGTTCTTGATGAACTTATTTTAAAATAACAGTCTGATCCACTGTACTAATTCTTTCATAATTTTAAACACTTCAATCATGTATCATCTTCATCTTCTTTTGCTTAAACTGTAATGGCTCGTTTACTCTTTCCTCATAATTCATCCCCTGTAGCCCTGAATCAGCTTAGTGCTCTTCTCTGGACCTTTTTTGTGATGTTATGTCCTTTTTGTAGCCTGGAGACCAAAACTGCACACAGTACTCCAGATGAGGCCTCACCAGTGCATTATAAAGGATGAGCAGAACCTTCTGTGACTTGTACTCCACAGATTAAGGCGCTATATATTGACATTCTGTTAGCCTTCTTAATGGCTTCTGAACACTGTTTGGAAGTTGATAGCTTGGAGTCCACTATGACTCCTAAATCCTTCTCATAAGGTGTACTCTCGATTTTTCGACCGCCCATTGTGTATTCAAACCTAATATTTTTACTTCCTATGTGTAATACTTTACATTTACTGACATTAAATTTCATCGTCCACAAATCTGCCCAAGCCTGTCTGCTATCCAAGTCCTTCTGTGATGATATAACGGATTCCAAATTATCTGCTAATCCACCTGTCTTGGTATCATCTGCAAACTTAACCAGCTTGTTACTTATATTCCTATTTAAATCATTTATATATATTAAAAATAGCAGTGGTCCTAGCACTGCCCCCTGCTGGTCACCAATCTTAATATCGGTAAATTCTGATGAGGTTCCTCACACCATCACCCTCTGATTCCTGTGTCTGAGCCAATTCTGCCCACATCTAAAAACATCACCCTGGACTCCCACTTCTTTTAATTTGATGCCCAACCTCTCATGTGGCACCTTATCAAATGCTTTCTGCTCCACTTTGATCATATCCTTTGTTGCCTCCTCATAGAATTCCAGCATGTTAGTAAAACACAACCTCCCTCTTCTGACCCCATGCTGATTGTCCTGTCCTTGCCATGTGTTGCTCAATCTTATCATTAATAATTCCTTTCATTAATTTTCCTGTGATGCCCGTTAAGCTTACTGATCTATAGTTGCTTGGATCTGCCCTGTCATCCTTTTTATATAATGGGATGATATTTGCCATTTTCCAGTCCTTTGGAATCTCTCCAGTGCACAGTGACTTCCTAAAATATGTGTCAAGGGTTTATATCTGTACTCACTAGCCTCCTTAAGGACACGAGGATAAATATTATCTGGGCCTGGTGATTTGTTTGATTTCATCTTATTTAATCTGAGCAGCACTTCTCCCTCTACAATTTCCAAATCCCTCAGTACCTCCTTAGTAGTCCCTGTTACTGCTCTGAGGTTATCCACTTGCTCACTTGTAAACACCTCAGAAAATTGTAAGTTTATGGGCATCTGCTATTTCATTGTCTGTATCTTTTAATTCTCCTTTACTATTCCTGATGAACTTGACCTCCTCCTTAACTGTTCTTTTCACTACTAAAATACTGAAAGAATCTTGTGGGGTCTTCTCGCCTTATCTGCTATATTCCTCTCCAACTGTCTTTTAGCCTCTCTGATATCCTTCTTAATGGTTGCCCTCATGTTCTCATACGCGCTACAATTCACTTTGCAGTCATTAGTCTTATATGCCTTATACAGCAGTTTTTTCCTTTGCAACTTCTTTTTTAAATCTTTATTAATCCATCGTGGAGTTTTTTTTAGTTTCCTATTAATTCCAAATTTAGGTCTGTATCTGTCCTGCATTACATTTTTAAACCTGTTCCACTGCTCCTCGACTGTCTCCACATTTAAAAGCTTATCCCAGTCTATCCTACTTAGACTTTGTCGCATCTGCTCAAAATTAGCCCTACCAAAGTTCAACTTAACAATTTTAGTCTTTGCATCTGCACTCTTACAAAATTCTGAGAATTGTATGACATTCTGGTCATGTGACCCTAGTGGTCCAATCACCTCTACACCCTCAATTCTATCCTGATTATTACAGAATACTAAATCCAGACAGGCTTCACCCGTGTTGGCTCTTTAACATGCTGTGTTAAAAAACAGTCGCTGATTACTTCTAAAAACTCTTGTGGCACTTTTGCCATTTGTAAAATCTAGTACAGCAAATATACAGAAGAAGTAGGCAGATTTGTTGCAGATAAAATTTTATGTCAATAAATGTAAAGAATTACACATAGGAAGTAAAAATGTTAGGTTTAAATACACAATGGGCGGTCAGAAAATTGAGAGTCCACCTTATTAGAAGGATTTAGGAGTCTAGTGGACTCTAAGCTATCAACTACCAGACAGTATTCAGAAGCCATTAAGAACAGAATGTCAGGATATATAGCGCCTTGATGTGTAGAGTACAAGTCACATGAGGTTCAGCTCAACCTTTATAATGCACTGGTGAGGCCTCATCTTGAGTACTGTGTGCAGTTTTGGTCTCCAGGCTACAAAAAGGACATCACAGCACAGAGAAGGTCCAGAGAAGAGCGACTAAGCTGATTCAGGGCTACAGGGGTTGAGTTAGGAGGGAAGATTAAAGAGCTGAGCCTTTACAGTTTAAGGAAAAGAAGATTAAGAGGAGACATGATTGAAGTGTTTAAAATGATGAAGGGAATTAGTCTAGTGGATCGAGACTTGTATTTTAAAATGAGTTCATCAAGAACACGGGGACACAGATGGAAGCTTGTTAATGTTAAAGTTTGCACAAACATTTGGAAGTTTTTCTTTGCACAGAGAACGATAAACACTTGGAATAAGAGACCAAGTAGTGTGGTAGACAGTAAGACTTCAGGGACTTTCAAAACTCGACTTGATGTTTTTTTTTTTTGCAAGAAGTGGCTGGTAAGACTGGCGAGCTTTTTGGGTTGAATGGCCTTTTCTCGTCCAGAGTGTTCTAATGTTCTAACCTTCTCTCTTTTCTTGTGAAGATTTCATGGGTGGCGTTACTCTGTGCTTTGCTATCCCTTGTCGCTGGCATCTTCTTTTCACACAGATACAGACCGTTCATACAGTGCTATAATGAATCTTATGTACAAGCAGGTATTATGTGTCTTTTTTTGGCTGGTACTCTACTACACATTTTACAATCTTCTGAAATAAATTCAGTAGTTAAATGTGATTGTGATTACAGGACTATGCAGCCATCATTTGTACAGAGGACAAAATGAATCCAGCGGTAGGTGGCATAGGCTAAAATGGGAAATTTGGATTTTACTGATATTATACACTTTAAATGAACAACTTTGATTTTACACTTTTCACTGCTCTTCCCATGTCACTTGACTACTTGTTTATGTATATTGTGGCAATTAAATCATAAACATGGGAAAGGATAAGCCACACACTGTTGTTGGAATCAAAAGCTTCCACTGAATGGCATTGACTTAATGCTTTTACTTTATTTACAGTAAATTTATAGTTAGCTGATACAAATACTGAAAATGCTTACTTACTCCAAGTCTTGTATTTTGTGTAGACATGCAGTCAGCTGGTTGATGCATCTATTAGAAAGGCTGCAGTTACTTAAGTTGACAACACAGTCATTTTCAGTGTAGTTCATCACATTGGCCAGTGATCTGCAATTGTCCACTGATAGAGGGTGCCACTCAGATCAATGGTACTATTGATGGCTGTGCCAAGTGAGATGATTCTTCTTTTATTGTTCTCATCTACCATCGACAGAAGTCTCAGTAAAAGTTGTTTATCTGTTCTACAAATAAAGAAAACATGTCTGAGAGTTGAAACTGACATTGTGCTATGACTTCATGGAGTCGTACACATCAAAAAAAGATCCCCTTGCAATGATACTGGCTCTAGACTTTCTAACTGGCAGGCCCCAGTCTGTCAGGATTGGCAATATGACTTCAGCCCCATTATCACAAATACAGGCACCCCACAGGGATGCGTCCTAAGCCCCATCCTCTACACCTTTTTTCTCCCACTACTGTGTCACCTCCCACAAAGATAACATCATCCTGAAGTTCACAGATGACACTGCAGTGATTGGGACGCATCACTGGTGGGGATGAGGCGGCCTACAAGAGGGATGTCCAGTCTGGCGTCATGGTGTGAGGACAACAACCTTACCCTCAACACAGACAACACAAAGGAGATGATAGTGGACATGAGGAAGCAGAGGAGACCTCACGGCCACTGTTCATCCACAGGCTTGAAGTGGAGAGGGTGAGCAGCATTAAATACCTGGGTGTTTACATCAGTGAGGACCTTACTTGGACACTTAACACCACACAGTTGGTCAACAGGGCTCAACAGCGGCTGTACTTTCTGAGGAGGCTGATAAAGTTTGGTATGTTGACTAAGATCCTCGGCATCTTTTATAACTGCAATGTTGAGAGCATCTTGACCAGCTGCATCACTGTGTGGTACGGCAACACTACTGCTATGGACCGCAAACGCCTGCAGAGAGTGATAAAGACTGCTGAGAAGATCACCAGGACCTCACTGCCCTCTCTGCAGACCATCTACAACTGCAGAATCTGCAGGAGAACTGCCTCGATCCTCAGGGACCCCACCGGGACCCCCAACACGAACTGTTCACACTTCTACCCTTAGGAGGAGGTACAGACATATGAAAAGCAGGACTTCCAGGCTAAATAACTCTTTCTTTCCCAAGGCCATTAGACTCTAAATAACTGATTGAGTTTATAACGGTGGGCCACCTCATTCTATCGACCTCACACAACTGTTTTTTTGACTTGTCGATCACACACTACCTACGTTACACTTTATACTTCTGTTCTGTTTTTTATACTTTATGCTGTCTCTGTTACTTATTATCTATCTGCTACTTATTATTATTTATGTTTATCTTTATACATTGGTTTAGACATTTGGTGTGGACAGCAAAGAAAGAATTTAATTGCACAGGAAACGTGTTTCCTTACTGTGCACATGACAATAAACTTGAACTTGAACTTCTTGAACACTTTTTGTTTATGCTTTAATTACAGTTATATGAGTATATGAATGTATATGTTGAAGAAATTAACATCTTTTTTCTTTTTTTTTTTTTTACTCTAAAGAAGAATGTTTAACATCATACCTTTGGTTTATTGTTATTGTTATTATCATATTAGGGTTTACTTTGCTTATCCAGAGCCAGTTTATTTAATACCTTTCCCTGGGCTTACTATTTTATTATTTCAGGACTGTTAAAGATTATATTTTATGCTTATAGTATTTGGACTGTTTTGGTAATAGATATCTCAATTTTAATCATCACACGCAGCTGCTGGAGGCTTGTTTTGTTTTTGACGTGCTATGTCTCTAGGTATGTCAGAGGACTGGGACTTTGTGAAGTGGGGTACAGCCTCAAGTAGGGAGGCAAAGCGGGGGTGGGTGGAAGCTATCTCTAATCTATCTTTTTAATCCTTGCAATTATAAATGCCGATGTAACAATAGGCTTCTGGGCAATAACTCCTGGGAAAATTGGAAATTAAGGTCAAAGCTGTCTTATTTAAAGTTAAGACTAAAAATGACAATAAAAGTACAGAATCAATGTCTCCAAGTTGGAGCAATTAAGTTTGTGAGCTGGAAAGTTAAAGGCCAGAATCATGAATTAAAGAGAGAAAGTATTCTCATCTAACAGGTCTAAACGCTAAAATAGTATTTTACAGGACACCCACTTATTGAGAAAGGATCATTTCGGCTGCACAAAGAATGGACTGGCCAAATATTTGATTCCAGCTTTACAAAGAAAACTAGCGGTGTGGGAATTCTAATACTTAGAATACTCTCATTTTACAGTATCAGATGCAATATCTGATCCTGAAGGAAGATATGTGATTGTCATAGGTAATTTATTTAATTGTAAAGTGATTTTGAGAAATGTTTATGTGCCCAATAATGATGATAGGGAATTCATGCAAATGTATTTGCATCCATTCCCAATGTGAACACTCATAACATTATAATGGCTGGGACTTTAATTGTGTTTCAAATCCAGACCTAGATAGTTCTCCAGCCAGAGGGGTGATGACACCTAACACTGCAAAGACAATTACCCAGTTTGTAACTGACCACAAATTATCAGACCCCTGGAGATTTCTAAACCCAAACTCAAGAGCATATTCCTTCTACTCATCAGTGCATCATTGCTACTCAAGAATTGATTATTTCTTTGCAGGTAACAACTTCTTGCCTATGATTAAATCTTATTTCTGACTATGCCCCTCTGGTCTTGGAGCTAAAATCATTATGCCCACATACCCACCTCGCAGATGTCGTCTTAATCCACTTTTATTAGCAGACGAGAACTGTACAGAATTTATATCCAAACAAATCAGCTTTTTGAGACAAATACACCTTCAGAGGTTTCTGCAGGAATACTCTGGGAAACTCTAAAGGCCTTCTTATTAGGACAGAGTATCTTATATCTTTTCCACAAAAATAAATTGGAAACCAAGAAGGTATTAAAGCTAACCAGCGAAATTACTAGAATAGAACAGAACTATAAAACCTGGACATGGACAGAAATACATGAACATACACAGGCTTGGTCCGCAATAGAAATAAAATCCTGTAGTACTTCTTTATATCCCTTGCTCTGTACCCCAATAAATGCAAGTTATCAGCAATATACTAACAACCCAATCGTGCTTCACTCACTCAGAATATGGAACCAATGTAGAAAGCATTTCAAGATGGAGAAGCTTTTATTTGTGGCACCTCTGCTGAGAACCACCTTTTTCAACCTTCACAAAGCGTGCATAGTTTTTAATAAAAGATTTAGGATTAAATTACTTAGATATCTGTACATAGACAATGTTTTTGCATCCTATGAACAATTACACTACAAATGTAACTTTACAGCAACACATTTCTTTCCCAACCTTCAAATCAGAAACTTTGTTAAACAGAACCTGCCTGATTTTCCTCACTTCCCACCTACCTCTATGCCAGCAAAATATTAATCAGTTTCAAGGACTCAGACAGCATTTCAGTAATATATAAAACTACTTTACAGTCCCTACCTTTCAGAGATCCGAGAGGACAATGGGAAAAGATCTCTCACTCAACATCTCAGAAAAGGAGTGGAAGGTAGAAATGCACAGAATTCACAAGAGCTTTGTATGCACAAAACATAGAATTATTCAACTTACAATTATATATCGAGCACATCTGTCTCATTTAAAATTATCCAAAATGTTTCCAGGCCGAGATCCAACCTGTAGAACCCTGCAATCAAGCTTCAGCCTCACTGAGTTACATGTTTTGGGCCTGCACCAAATGAATATTCGGACCAAAATCTTTAAGTGCCTTTCAGACAGCCTTAGTGTCACAATCCCTCCTAACCCACTAACAGCTGTGTTTGGTGGGCTCACAGAGGGGCTTAAAGTGGAGAAGGACAAACAAACTGTGATTGCCTTCACTTCACTATTGGCACACAGACTTATCGTGCTAACTGGAAGAATCCTAACTCTCCTCTTTTAAGTCAGTGGATAACTGATGTTTTATATTATTAGAAACTAGCCAACCCAGCGTAGCATACCGCATAATCAGGCAGCGTTTTAAATGATTTTTAAGCACAGAGGAAAAAATAAACATTTGAAAAATCCGTAATTTAATAAACCACCAAAAATGTAACATTGCAACAATGCACGCTACGAAGCAACATACAATTGTCCGTGACTGAAAACTGGAGGAGCCTTCTCCTTCCAAAGCGAAGGACGGGTTGAATGGCGCTGCTCAGTACGCACTGCCCACTTATGTACCCACCCCAACTCCCTACCTGAGTTGCTTTTGTCTGTGTACAGTCCACACGCACCTGTGAGTCACGTTGACTGTTAATTTTCCAAACACCGCCTCAGTCGGTTTCCACGTTGACTTTCATTGTTCTTGCGGTTCTGGGTGCTTTTTAGATATAATCCACCAAGTCACCCGACCAGGGTGGGATGGGGTTACAAAGGGCAGGAACATAATCAGTCCGGCGTATGACCCACACGCATTGGGAATTTCTCGCTCGTGGGGAACAATCGCAGCCCGCGGTCTCCATCACGAATGGGGTTCAACGGCTTACCACGCCGGGTAGACACACGCTGATCCATTCAGTGTAGCGTGTGCAGTACCGGACATGCAAGTGCATCACAGACCTGTTAATGCTCAGTCTCACGTGGCTGAAAGCCACTTGTTCCTCTAAGAATTTGGACGCCGACCGCTGTTGGGTCGTGTAACTATTTAGCAGGCGGAGTCTCGGTTCGTTTTCGGAAATAAGCATCCAAATCGCTCCACTAAGTAAGAACTGCCATGCACCACCACCCACAGAATAAAATACGGAATCGTCCCGTATTTGAGAATGAAATTGCACGTCCCGTGGTCTTGGCCCCCAAGGGATGTGGCCCCCGCTGCAGTATGCGTCCCTTATTTTTTTGTATTAAAAGTGGTAACCGTACCTGTGACTCACGTAGACTTTTCATTGCTTTGTGCGGTTTTGGCTGCCTTTCTATATATAATCCACCAAGACACCGAACACGGCAGGAGGGGTTGTGTACAAAGTGCAGGAGCATCTAAGAAGACGCATGTTTGTCGCTGTATGTAGCGTGTAAAACAGTTTGCTATGAGCAACAGTTTAGATCAATGACATTTCTCCAAAAAAACCCAACTGACAGAAACAAACAGTTACCTGAAGCAGGAATTTCTATAACATTGAAAGAAGTGTTGTTTCCATGAAATACATTTGAAGCGGCAGCCATGGAGGGCAAAGAATAGTCAACGTGGCTCACAGCTGGGTTTGGACCGCAGCACAGACCAAAGCGAGTGAGTATGTGTTTGATGAGCTGTTTGATTTGGCGGCAGTGGTCTGAGGTGCGTTCCTGAGCACGGGAGGAGGGGTAGAGTTTCTGGGCGGGGCTTCGTTGTTCCTTTCGCATGGTTTTTCATGGTGGACGCGGTTGGTGTCGAAACCGAAAAGAATAATGAAAAGTCAACGTGGCTTAGACGTGCATGTGGACTCCTAGCACAGACGAAGGGGCTAACTGGGTGGTCGGTGAGTTTTTGCGTCCGGGCACATGGGCAGGCAGTGTGAATGCCTAGAGAGCGAGGGTAGACGCGGGGCGGTGAAAAGGAGTGTTGGTGGGCAGGGAAAGCGTCTTCCGTGTTCCTGCTGGAGCATCTAAGAAGACGCATGTTTGTCGCGGATGCGAATTGCTGTATGTAGCGTAAAACAGTTTGCTATGGTGCAAGCGGTCATGCGTTGTAACGAAAACTCGTAGACTGCTTACTTCATTGTGTTTTAACCTCAGTTGTAAATGATTGTTTTAAAGATCCCATGAGATACCCTCGCGAAACCGTTTCACACGCTGCATATGGCGATTCACCTCCGCGAGAAACATGCCTCTATGAACAGTCAACGTAGCTCGGAGGTGCATGACATGAACATGGCATTAACCTGACCTGCACCGCATGTGGCCTCCACGACAGACGAATATAAATGACGCCACTTTTCTGTGTCCTCGCGTCCGACTTGGTGGGCGTGGCCCTGCGAGTTGTCGCTCATATCCAATGGTCTTGGAGATGGTGGCGTGGCTCCTTCCTGCATCGCCATAGGTGTCTCACTTGTTGGCGGCTTAATGAATCCACGCCCCTTCCGCGTGCTTTTCATGGTTGTCTTGCCTTAGTGAATTATATATATAGATTGAAAAATCAAACTCTCACTTAGAGGACCTGTGCAGAACTTTTTCAAAATCTTCAAGATCTCATCAATAACATTTTAGAATAAGCTCTTAAATTAAGAAAGCAGGTTCTCTCCCTCTTTTACTCCATTTCATCTATTCATTTGTCTTTACTAGCATAAAGTTTTACACTGCTGGCCTAATTCTGTTTATTGGGGGGTGGGGGTTGATTTGTTAAAACCCTTTTTTTTTTTTTTTTAAACTTGAGTTATGTGTGGAGTGTTATTTAATTTTACTAATTCAATAAAATAAAAAAAAAGAATGGGACTTGAATTTTGCAATCAAATGACCAAGAAATAATCTGACTGCACTGTTACATCATACTGTAAACTAGACTGAGAATAATTCTGTATTACAAACTCACAACAAGACATTTGTCTTTAATGATACTTGAAAAGTTAACAGACAGATGAATCTTACAATCTTCCCTTACATTACATGAACATTTAATTTCTTGGGTTTATTTGGGTACATGTAACAAGTGCAATAAACATCTCATCTTTGTTAGAGCATTCTCAGTCAAAAGAAAAACTAACAAAAGATCAAATGTCAAAGCAGTCAACTCTAATAACTTTAATATCTGTTATATTTATAAGAAGCTGTGAATGTAACATGGTACATCTCAACAGGTTATAATTAATTTTAAACAGAACATGAAAAGTCAATACACCTTATTTGTTGGTAATAAAAAAAACTTGAAGATTTATATCATGTCCTAAAGTTCAAAAGAAAGAAAGAAAGACCCACTAGTGATGCAGAACAGTCAATGCCCATAATGAAAAAGCCTGAAAGCTTAAATGCTTCCCCTTACCACTTTTGTCCATTAACAGGTCTATGGGTGATTGACATGACAGGCAATAAAAAGATTTTTGCCTCTAGTACTAAGTTCTTGAACATGTCTGTTAAGACTCCATGTTTCTGACCTCTACATAGATGCAGGAGAAGTTCTTTCAAGATGAAATTTGAAGACATCCAATACAAAGGCATCCACTAGTTGACCCAGACGTGCCCTCACTATGCTTTTAGGCTTTTCAGGTCTGTGCATCAGTTGTTTCATCTGTTTGAGACTTAATAAAACTATTTCAAAATGCTGTTTTTAAATTAAAATATAGTAGTGTAAAGGAAGCCTAAGCCAGTTCAGTTGACAATTTCACAGCAAAGAACTCCTCTCTTACCAGAATGATCAAAACGTATGGCCTCAGATGAAATTAAATGATTACAAAATTGATCATTTACCTTTGGTCCAAGTTACTCTGGTATACTTACTGTATGTTATGGACAGAAAACAATTAACAAAGAAATCCAACAGCAATTCACCATTCATATTCAGATCAGACAGTGTCTCCATCATTCCCAATGTGAAACATTAAATCTCCTAAATGAACTATTGAGTTAGAAAGATTTCAAGAGCCAAGTCCAATGTTTCTGAAAAGGACAAGGTCTCTGAATAGTCATGTGATGAAAACAAATTCTACATCTTGTTGGTATTTTTCAATAACAATGTGAGCTCTGGCTAATTTACTAAAGGTTCATTTCAAAATACCAGGAACCAGATTCCATTGCTAAGGTCTAATGTACCTGAAAGTGTCTTATCCTTGTCTATCATCTGATTGGCATTGCCCTGGCCATCACCCTTTCTGTTATGGGTACTGAACCCACATGGCTTTTTGGGCTAAGCTCAACTAGGCTACAGGGGTCATGTGGCCACCAGGAAGGCAAATGACTACTGGTAAGTCTGCTCAAGGTGAGAGACTCTTAGATTGATTTAGAATGATTTTGACAGTTGTATTTTGCATTACTCTTTGTGTGGCCGTTAATAAGTGATGCTATTAGGCACACATATCTCCAGACAACAGAGATCTAAAGATTACTCAAGATGTTGCAAGGTCACAGTCTTAGGAGAGGAATTAAAACCAAGGAAATGTAATGTAATGTAATCTGAAAATACCTAATAATTTGATCTGGTCATTGAGACAAAGCATGTATAAAACAAAGAAACATGCAATTGCATGAATTTACCTCAGGTGAACTTTTGTCAAAGATCCGAAACAGGATTTCAAGTCCATCATCTTCTATGTCACAATTGCTAATGTTCAGTGTAATTTTATTTTTCTGCAACCTCAATGATTTTGAGATGGCCAAACAATCAGTGAAGCTCAGTAGATGGAGATCTGAAGTGTTGTCACTTGAATTGTCTTTCGTAGATGGTAAAGAGAAGTCCAAGATCCAATGAAGTGCTTTGAATAAGTTTTGTGCAATTTGTGGTTGATTCACTTCTATGAGTTTATGAAGAAACTTGAGCAAAGTATTTCTGTCCAAACTAAATGTTAAAAAAGTTAAATTATTAACTTATAAATTGAGGAACATTGACAGCAGCATATAACAAGCACACTGATACTGACCATAGTTTAGACACTCTTCCTATTAAAGAAAGTAACTCTTCTGTCATCTCATCTGTGAAGGACGAACATAACATGCTGAGTCGCACATCACATGAGTGCTCAGTGATAAGTCGGAGAGCTTTTGGTGACTTAAACACAACTCCATGCTATTAAAATTAACATGATAGTCTGGCTCTGACAGTTGTAACCACAAGTCGATGAGCTCCATTCTGCCTGAATCAAAAATGATCTTCAGCAGCATTTGGGAAAGCCTTTTATTTATCCTGGGCAGAGTGAAGAAAAATAAAAAAAATTACACACAGAGTTGTGATCTGTTATTTGTTATTTTAAAAATCAGTATAGGGTACAGTGAACATAGAGTTAGAAAAATGGAAAACTCTGACTTAACATCTTTTATAAATGTAGCAAATAAAAATGAAAAAATGACTGAGCATATGGCTGAGATAATTGTAGCAGCCAAGTAAAAGAAACCTTTGATAAAAACATTTTAATGACATAGACAAAGGCTTTCCAAGATAACCACCAATTTGCTTACTGTGTAAACAAACATGCTGAAGATGCTCTGCTTGTTATCTTACATCAAATCTACACTTTTTTTGATCAGCCTGGTTCATGTCAGAGTCTACAGCATTCAATACCATCCAGCCTCATATACTGACTGGAAAAATGAAAAGTATGAATGTAAACCCATTTATCACATTATGGATTCAGGACTTTATTTGAAATCATTAACAGACAGTCCTGTACGTTACTCTTTTTCCAAAGTCATTCATTCAAATGCAGGAAGTCTGCAGTGGTGTGTCTTATCACTATTACTGTTTACTCTGTAAACAAGTGACCTGAGACAGAACAATGACCACTGCTCCATTACCAAGTATGCAGATGACACCAGGCTCATAGGACACATATTTGGGAGGCATGAAAGCCACTGCCTAAATCAAGTTTGGGCGTTATGTTTTGATAGTACTCTGTCTTCTGAATACCATATCTGTAATGTTACATGGTCATCTTTTTTTTCATCTCAGTAGCACTGCACATCTACAACCCTCCCTCCCACTAAATTGCACGCTATCCTTACACGTTGGTCATTTCCACATTGATTATTGTAATTTGGTTCTCTTTAGCCTCCCACATGACCTTTTCTATAAACTACAGCTTGTTCAGAATTCAGCTGCCAGAATTATAACTCAAACCTCTTCCATACAACACATTACCCCATCTCTTAAACAGCTTCACTGGCTTCCTATAAAATTTCGCATTGATTTCAAAATTTTTTACTTACCTTCAAAGCACTTCATAACCTTGCTCCATTATAACACTCTGATCTCATACATGTTTATATTCCAATTGTACTCTCAGGTCCTCCACATCTGTGGCCTCATGTATAAACGGTGCATACGCACAAAATGTTGTGTATGCCTGTTTCTACACTCACATTGCAATGTATAAAACCTAAACTTGTCGTAAAGCCATGCACATTGGCTTATGCAAGTTCTCCGCTTGGTTTTGCAAACTTGCAGCACTCCACCGTCGAAGCAGTGCTTTTGTTCCTGTGTGGTTTCCCTTTCTTTTTAGATCCACATTCCTGACACGGCTTTATCATATACACTGAAATTAACCACATATTGTTTATTAGTTTAAGGCATCTGATTGTAATTAACCTGTAACAATATAATGGTCCACGGAATGGCCAAAACTATTCCAAATACCACAGCTGCTTTAGCGTTGTGACTGTCAGGAATTTATCCCACTGTATCTGAGTGTGGAATCACAGTTCTCAAGCAGCTGATCGGAAAGAGAATTATCAGCATACAGCATCAAGCACACACTGCCTCAGCCATGCTGTTTATTTGAATTGCTTTCATACGACAAACTCTTCAGAGCCTTTCCTGTACGGACCTCGCAGTTCAGAAACAGTTTCATCCCAAGAACTCTAAATGCACTCAATCAGTCCATCAAGTGCTCCTTGTAGAACTGTTTGTACTTATTAGTACAATCACCTCACTGTAAACTTACACTACAGTTATAATATCGCACAACCTGAGCCACTTTATAAAAGCACGTATTTACATATGATGACGATATCATTTATAAGATGAAATGCAGCAAAATATGTTTATTACATTACACAGGTAAAATTTTAACATCACTTAAATAATCTTTATTGTTACTAATTAAACATGTGAAGACATGGTGTCACAGAACTAGCGACGATCTGGCATGCTGTTTAGGGATTGTTCCTGCCTCACACTGTATTCTTGCTGGGACTGGTATGACACGGGAAGGATAGAAGGATAGAATAATTAAACATGTACTATGAAGATATTTCAATGTTCCTTAAAAGTTTTGAAGAATCGGCTTTCAAAGCTTACAGATGGTTTGACATTTATTGAAGAGCCGATTGTCTGGCAATACCCGTTATTTGGAGAAAGAAAATTAAGGACAGGAATTGGGGTTAGTATATTTGAAAGAGACAGTACTGCTGCAATAAATTACTTCATCGAAGGTTGTGCATGGCAGCAAGCATCTTGTGTGAGGCAGGAACAATCTGTGGACAGGGCACCAGCTCGTCACTATTACTGCACCACCGTATTCCCATGTTTAATAACGTGCTTTAACTCCTATCATCATGAAAATGATATCACGTATACATCTCAGTATTTAATTATTCAGAAAGCTGTAATATCACGAATGCAATGGATTCTGTGTCCTATCAGAGGAAGAGAAAGCCTGTTTAAGAAGCAAGTAGTGATTCACACACACAGAGCACATAGAAGATCAAATACAAAACAAAGCATTTAACGTGCTACTTTAATTACGATGTGATTTGAGAAACTAGTAAATTAAACGATTTTAGGATGAAGTTTATGATGTTCTACTTTAATGAAAAAATAAACTATGTAATTAAAGTGAAAATTTCGAGATTGAAGTTGACATTTTGTGCTTTTTCCCCACTGTGTGCCTATTATTTTTTCTCTGTATTCTAATAAGCTTTCATATGACACTCAGATGGTCTGCTAAGACTCACCATTTCACGGTGACTTTGATATCTGACCACTTCTTTTTTATTTCGGGCACTGTGCGACTTTGTGAACTTGAGGTTTCGAGTTTCTCCGACACTATATGTCAATCAATCAACTTCCTTTTATATTGATTATACCACTGTTTAAATAAACAAATAGTACATTTTTCTTTGTCTCCACTTGGTATTTGCTGAAATTCTTCCATTTTCCTGTTGCTCTTCCCATTGTCTTTTCACAGAACACTGAGCTTAAGGGCTATTTATATTGATTTGCATATTCAGAGGCATAATTATGGGAAGAGTTGGGGAGTGGCGACAGGCATGTGCATGTGTGTTACTTTTCACACTGACCAGGATTTATGGAGCAGAAGAATGTGGAAGTTGGCTTACGCATAGATTCATGCATCTGTATTTTTTGTGTGTATGCATTTCCACTTTTGTCCAGACGCCATGTTTTAGTGTGAATTCTACGCACGGGTGTTATGCATGAGGCCCCAGGTCTTTTCAACTCACACGCCTGATCATCATGGTTTCCAGGGCATTTAGTTGTTGTGCTCCTTGCTCCTGGAACTCACTACCATAAAACATTTGGGACAAAGATTCTCTATGCATTTTCATATCCCATCTTAAGACAAATCTATTTAAATTAGCTTACGCTACCTGACCGTAGGCTGTATTCTTATTGCTTTATTTTCAATTCAATAGATATATGTATATGTGTATGTGTATGTCTACATGCATGTTTGTTTTTGTTGGTTTTATGATTTTATTGTTTGTATGGTGTCAGGTATTTAGAAAGGCGCTTTGAAAAAAAATATTATTATTATTTACTAAGTAAACCATTTAACCTAGATTATTAATTTTCTTGTTTCCACATCTTTTGTAATATAAACATTTTGTGGCAAAGACCTGAAATTATTTTCATTGAAATGTACTACATATGGAAGTTATGCTTTCAAGACATTAACATTTTGATTGTGTGAACAATTCAAAAAGGCAAAAGTGCCAAATCCAGTACAGAAAGAGGTTAACAGCAGATGATACAATGGCAGGAATTCCATAAGGTCATGGTTCTGTCGGTCACCATCTAAGGTCAGATTTTACTGTTTCATCTGTGCAGAAGGTTGAGTTTACAAGTGATCAGGTCATACCCAAATTTTGGAGTAAGTTCTTCAGCAGGAGGACATCTTGTGCTTCATAAACTGTAATGGCCAAGTCCTGAGAGTTTTCTTAGACAATCTACAATTAAATGAAGAAAAGGTGACAATAAATATTTAGTGAATGATTGATTATACACAATGCATTTTAATAAGTAACTTTTTACTTCACGTGTGTAAAGTTCAGTGTAAAATACATATTAAATCAATAATTTAATATTGTGTTATTATGTTTACTCCTTATGTCAAGCAATTTTAAACAGAATGTCTGTAGTTTAAATTTTGTACTGTGGCATCATTGAAAGAGGTGCCATTATTAGGAAATTCTATCTTCAGTAATTTTGGAATTAAAAGTAAGAACAAGGAAAATGCAGAGAATAATAACCTGAAGAAAATTTTGACAAATGGTTATGTGTTACTGGAATCAGACCCCTGGAATCATTTCTCCTCTGTTTGACTCTTTTTCTAGTTTCATAGATAATGCAGAAATGGAGACAAGATAGGCAGCTTCCAGCTACCTTATAATCTAAATAATTGCTAGCTATATTCTATTCTATTCTAACAGCCTATTCTAATAATGTTAATTATTCAGGTGTGGCCAAAATATTTATATTACCTTATCAAATGCTGTACAATATTACAGCACAAACTCTATATAAACTACAAATTATTTAACGTGTATATTAGACTTAGTGCCAAACCCAGTCAAAGATAATTCTGCAATACTTAAAAGAAATGCAGCATGGAAGAAACTCATATTCCAATGCACACATTACTTGCAACATTGCCAATACTGATGAATAAATGTATAACTTTATTCTTATCTTTTCACATTACAGCAGTACAATTTTAACTAAACAATGTTAAATATATGCACCTAAGTGGTGTTTTGTTATTGGACTTCTGTGCTTGTCACGGATTGTCCATAACGAACACCATGTTCAAGTATAGGGTGTTCATATGCGCACTTGGCACTAGGATACCCTAGGCCTCAGTTCAATGATCGACTTTGTGGTCGTGTCATCGGACTTGCGGCCACATGTCTTGGACACTTGGGTGAAGAGAGGGGCAGAGCTGTCAACTGATCACCACCTGGTGGTGAGTTGGCTTCGATGGTGGGGGAAGATGCCAGTCAGACCTGGTAGGCCCAAAAGTGTTGTGAGGGTCTGCTGGGAACAGCTGGCAGAGTCCTCTGTCAGAAGTAGCTTCAACTCCTACCTCCGGCAGAACTTCGACCACGTCCCGAGGGAGGTGGGGGACATTGAGTCCAAATGGGCCATGTTCCGTGCTTCTATTGTTGAGGTGGCTGACCGGAATTATGGCCATAAGGTGGTCGGTGCCTGTCGTGGTGGCAATTCCCGAACCCGTTGGTGGACACCCACAGTAAGGGATGCCATCAAGCTGAAGAAGGAGTCCTACCGGATCCTTTTGTCCTGTGGGACTCTGGAGGCAGCTAATAGGTACCGACAGGCCAAGCAGAATGTGGCTTTGGTGGTTGCTGAGGCAAAAACTCGGGCGTGGGAGGAGTTTGGGAAAGCCATGAAGAACGACTTTCGGACAGCTTCGAGGAGATTCTGGTCCACAATCCCGTGTCTCAGGAGGGAAGCAGTGCAGCGTCAACACCGTATATGGTGTGGATGGTGCACTGCTGACCTCGACTCGGGATGTTGTGGGTCGGTGGGGAGAGAACTTGAGGACGTCCTCAATTCTATTATCGTGCCTTCCAATTTAGGAAGCAGAGCCTGGGGACTCGGAGGTGGGCTCCCCATCTCTGGGACTGAAGTCATCGAGGTGGTCAAAAACTCGTTGGTGGCAGGGCCCCGGGTGGATGAGATACTGAGTTCCTCAAGGCTCTGAATGTTGTAGGACTTTCTTGGTTGACACATCTCTGCAACATCACATGGACATCGGGGACAGTGCCTCTGGATTGGCAGACCCGGGGTGGTGGTCCCCCTCTTTAAAAAGGGGGACCGGAGGCTGTGTTCCAACTACAGAGGGATCACACTCCTCAGCCTCCCTCTGAATCTATTAGGGGATCCTGGAGAGGAGGGTCTGTCAGATAGTCGAACCCCGGATTCAGGAGGAACAGTGTGGTTTTCGTCCTGGTCATGGAACAGTGGATCAGCTCTACACCCTTAGCAGGGTCTTGGAGGGTGCATGTGAGTTTGTACAACCAGTCTACATGTGTTTTGTGGACTTGGAAAAGGTGTTCGACCGTGTCCTTCTGGGAATCTTGTGGGGGTACTCCGAGTATGGTGTACTGGACCCCTGATAAGGGCTGTTCGGTCCCTGTACACCGGTGTCAGAGCTTGGTCCACATTGCCGAGTTTAAGTCGAACCCGTTTCCAGTGAGAGTTGGACTCCTCCAGGGCTGCCCTTTGTCACCGATTTTGTTCATAACTTTTATGGACAGAAGTTCTAGGAGCAGCCAGGGTGTTGAGGGGTCCAGTTTGGTGGACTCGGGATTGGGTCACTGCTTTTGCAGATGACGTTGTCCTGTTTGCTTCATCAGGCCATGATTTTCAGCTCTCACTGAATCGTTTAACAGCTGACTGTGAAGTGGCTGGGATAGGAATCAGCACCTTCAAATCTGAGATCATGGTCCTCAGCCGGAAAAGGGTGGAGTGCGAGATCCTGCCCCAAGTGTAGGAGTTCAAGTGTCTTGGGGTCTTGTTCACAATTGAGGGAAGAATGGAGCATGAGATAGACAGGCGGATTGGTGCGCGGCGTCCACAGTGATGCGAGCTCTGCATTTGTCTGTCGGTGAAAAGGAGCTGAGCCTTAAGGCAAAGCTCTCAATTTACTAGTCGGTCTACGTTCCTACCCTCACCTATGGTCATGAGCTATGGGTAGTGACCGAAAGAACGAGATCGTGAATACAAGCGGCTGAAATGAGTTTCCTCCAGGGGTGTCTGGGCTTTCCCTTAAAGATAGGGTGAGAAGCTCAGAGCAGAGCCGCTGCTCCTCTGCATCGAGAGGAGTCAGATGAGGTGGCTCGGGCATCTGATCAGGATGCCTCCTGGACACCTCCCTGGTGAGGTGTTCGGGCATGTCTAACCTGGAGGAGGCCCCGGGAAGACCCAGGACACACTGTAGGGACTATGTCTCTTGGCTGGCCTGGGCACGCCTCCGGATTCCCAAGGAATAGCTAGAAGAAGTGGCCAGGGAGAAGGAAGTCTGGGCATCTCTGCCTGCTGCTGCCTCCACGACCCAACCTCGGATAAGCGGAAGAGGATGGATGGATGGATGGACCTGTTCATATGCAGGTTTTAACAATGGTGAGCTACCAGAGGCGATTGGTTAACAGGTCAGAACTATCTTATCCAAGTTTCAGCTCTGTCTTTCCTGCTGTGCTGGAAGCCAACTGACAGGACACCACATTGAGTTTCCGTATGGTTTGGCTGTACATGTCAACATAAAAAGGAAATTTGCAGTAGGGTCGGGTTCTCCCTAACATAATTGTGGAACTTGTGCAGACACATATTGCAATAAGGACACTCAATGATAATGACACTACTTCTGTTAAATGTAAACAGTGACATTCCATTAACACACAAATCATCTGTGATGTCAAAATGAGAATGACAACTTGAACTTTCGTTTTTCATATGGCTTGAACTATTCATTATAACAGCAATGTTATATTGTTAATTGTTACATGTGGCAGGTGATAGTACCTACCCACTCAGGCAAATGTACTTTATGCTTTTCCCAGTCCAGGGGTTATGTATAAATGGTGCATACACACCAAAATGTTGTGTACCATTTCCACACTTACATCAAGATTTATTACAATTAAACTTTTACATAAAGTCATGCACATTTTATGGCAGCCTTACCCCATGCATATGCACGTTTCTGCTCAGTTTGACAACATGGCAACACCCAGCATCAAAGCAGTGCTACTGTTTCTGTGTTGTTTCCATTTCTATTTTAGATAAGTATCCATGACACGGGTTTTATCAAATACACCAAAAATTAATTACATTATCGTTTACAAATTTAAGGCACTTGATTGTAATCAGTGTGTAACAATATAATGGTGTATGGAATGGCAAAACTATTCCAACTACCATGGCAGCTTTACCATTGTTAAATGACAATGCAAATGGAAGAATTAGAAGAGAGTGCATGTTTACAGAAGATGACTGGCTTCTAAGTCGATTTCGATTTCAGGAGCTATCCTCTTGAAGCTGTGTGCTGTTAGAATACTAGGACTTATATTTGATATTATTTTATGATGAAATGCATTAAAGTATGTACATTACATTTTACAGATAAATTGTTAAATTCTTTTAAATAATGTATATTGTTAATAATTAAACATGGAGGCAGTCCACAGTCCCATTCCCTTGCTGGGACTGCTGTGACCCTGGATGGATGGATGAATGGATAGATGAAATAATTATATATGTATTATTAAGATTTTTCAATGTTTCATAAAGTTTTGAAGAATTGCTGTTCAAAAGCTCACAGCTGGTTTTACATTTATTACAAAGGCTTATTGTGTGGTGATTGGTTACATGGAGAAAGAAACAGAAGGAGAGGAATTATGGGTTATAGATGTAACAAACACAGTACTGCTGCAATAAATGATTGAATCCAGGGTCGTGCGTGTCCCAGCAAGCATCTTGGGAGGCAGGAATAATCCCTGGATGGGGCCAGATCATCACTACCACTATTTTGCTGTGCCCCCACATGTTTAATACATGCTTTAACGCATTTTATCATGAAAATGATATCAAGTATTCATCTTGGCATTCTAAAATGTTCAAATAGCTGCAATATCATGAATGTAATGTATTCTGTTTGTCAATCACCTGTGCACTCCTGTCGGCAAAGGAGAAAACCCATTTAATATGCACAGAGCAATTAACAACTGGGTTGGACTGTTTAGAATATGAACTTTAGTTGTGATGGGATTTGAGAAACTGTAGTAAATTAAACATCGATTTTAAGATGAAGTTTAATACTAGAATAACCAAAGCCTATTAAAAACTCATAAAACCCGCCCACTTTACATCCGTTCATACCTCTCAATCAACTTCTTTTATGTTGTAAATGTGTCGATAAGCCCAAGCAGCAAGCAGCCTGCTATACCATCTCACCACTGCTGCATAAAAGGCAAAATCGCTCTCCCAGCTGAAGCCTTGTTTATCAGGGAGTTGGGTACCTTGAGCTATATAGGCTAAAAATATATCGTTATTTGGAACACATGCATTTCATGTGTGTTCTGTGTCTACAATGATCCATGTAAACACATCATTAAAACAAAAATGTTTTCATGTTTTAGTAATAGATTACAAATTTTAGACATGAAGTGTATAATGTGTGAAGGCTGAAGTCCAAATATCAAATAAACACTTTCACAAGAGGTGCAAATATAACAAAACAAGTGTGCTTTTATTCAAGAATATAACTGCAGAAAAGAAATCGGGTTAGTGTGAGACATTGACACGCCCATAATACAACTGCTTTGGTGGTGCAGCAGTTAGAACTGCTGACTAATCAAGAGGTTGTGGGTTCAATCCTAAATACCTCGTTTTTGAGTAGTAAACTTATTCTTACTTTTATAGAATAAAACACATTTGATTTGAGTCTGTAACAGCCACTTTAAATGTATGGTACTTGTAAAGGTTAGCATTTTTTTATTCTTTGTTATTTTCTCAATCACGTTCACGCTCCCCGTTCTGACACTGCTGTTTTCAAATAAAGACATGCTATGATGGACATGAACTCAGATGAGGATGAGGGTTTTACATCGGAGAAAGAAAACAGAAGCACAACCCACTCGTCTACTCACATATAAGAATGTAGCTGCACCAGGCGTAAAGATGACAGAGGGCACCATTTGGATGTAGGAAGAGGTCGGCCATCTTGCCAGTCAGTCTGCCCCACACCTGTCCTTCAACGAAACAGCACGGCTTACAGAGCTCACCAACGCATCAGGCAAAGTCCTGTTTGTGATGATGTTTTATGATGGTCTTTACATAAGAAACATTTATATTTTACTTATATAAAAGCCAGATCAAATGTTATTTACTTTTATTTACTTATCTTCCTACAGCGTAAAGTCACAAGTAGAATACAGAGCTTCCTGTGTTTGATCAACACGGGCATACTGACACAGTACACGTGTACTGAAGTGACTTCAGCTGGGACTTACTTATTCTATGTTAATTAATGTTGACTTATTTTATTTTCTTACTGTGTCGTTTATTTTTCTATTCTTCATTATGTAAAGCACTTTGAGCTACTTTTTGTATGAAAATGTGCTATATAAATAAATGTTGTTGCCTAGAAGATCCATTCCATGCAGGATGTGCACAGTCATTTTTAGTGTTCTTCAGGACTCATTAATCATGTATGCCAATTTACATTGGCCTTAGGATTTCAAATCCAAACTGGTTAATTATAAAGGTTCTGCTCAAGCTTTATAACACACTGGTGAGGCCTAATCTGAGTCCTGTTGGCAGTTTTGGTCTCTGAGCTTCAAAACATAACAGCACTAGAAAAGGTCCACAGAAGAGCGACTAGGCTGATTCCAGGACTACAGGGGATGAGTTATGAGTGAAAATTAAAAGAGCTCAGCCTTACAGTTTAAGCAAAGTTTAAGTGGAGGCATGATAAAAGTGTTTAAAATTATGAAGGGAATTAGTGCAGTGGATAGAGACTGTGACTTTAAAATGAGTTCATCAAGAACACGGGGACACAGTTGGAAACTTGTCCCAAATTTGCTATAATCATTAGGAAGTATTTCTTTAAACAAGAACGACATGAAACTTGGAATAAGTGACCAAGTAGTGTGGTAGACAGTAGGACATTAGGGACTTTCAAAGCTCAACTTTTTTAAAAGTATTAAGTAGATTGGACTGGCAAGCTTTGTTGGGCTGAATGGTCTGTTCTCATCTAGATTGTTCTAATGTTCTAATTACTGTAAACAATGTCATTGTGGTTTTTGAGGTTTGAAGTTAGGCTGCTACTGAAGTGTGTATCATTTTATCAGCTTATTTCTTTTTATTTTAATGTAGTCACATTGTATTTATAATTACTATGTTTGGTGTATTTTTGGTGGGTGAGATAATAGAAGGCTTATTGCTGACCTTGTTCCTGAATAAGAAACTGAAGTTAAACTACCCATAGATTTCTATGCAAATCACTAAGTACACTGAGAGGTTCTGTTTTGGGATTAGCTAAACTGTTGTCATATTATGTCATAAATGCATAAAAATGCTGTAAGTCTGTAACTGATGAAAAGTGCTGAAAGAGAATAAACTGAACTGAAGGATAAACACTTCATTATGGCCTTCAGGATGTGTTGTAGAAGATGCACATGGTGGCTTAAGCAACATATGTAATTGGGTAGATCCGTCAGTTTTCATTTCCTAATTGCTATCAAGCAACCTTCCCACACACTCCATACCCTGTATCTGCCTATTGTGAGCTCCTTGGTGTGTCCTTCTGTTATCTTCTGCAAACTTGACATTATATTTCATACATATAAATCAATGCAAGTCATTGTTGTTTAAAGATGAATTCTTCAGTTGAGAGAATTTTGCTACTTGTCTACGCTGAGGTGAGAATATTTCAACAAGGAGAATATAATTCTTGTATACACGAGCACCTTCTATTTTGATATTGATACTTTAGTGTTAATGAATCTTGAATGTAAAACAATAAAAAGTTTAGTCTGTGAGATACATAAGACATATCATTTTAGACAGACTTTAGTTTGTTCATGCAAAATGACACAAAGAAGTAAAATGACTTACTTAAGGTGGATGGGATCCTGGAGACTCAGAAGGTTTATCATTAAGTGTCCATCGAGGTCACAGCTGCTGAGGTCAAGTTTACTGATGCTCCAGTGTCTCAGTATTATGGACAGATTACTAATAAGATGGGATCCTTTGATTGTGGAATGCTGCCTGTCCCTGAGGATGACTATTTTTTATGTTGACAGAGTATTTTTCTTTTCATTCTTATTAACTTTGAAATACGTTTAATTGTGACTTCAGTTATTCTAGGATTTAAAAGAAATAGATTATCAATTAGAAAATGCAGTTTACATATGTTGTACAATATGTTCATGTGACAGGAGCCACTAAATATACCTAAGACAACTAAGAATGCATGAGCGTAATATGCAACAATATAAGAAATGAAAAAGAAGTTAAAGTAAAAAATAGTAAATGACTTAAAGTAGTAAATGACTTGCGGGTAAATGCAGAGGCCATTTATCTGTTCTCATCCTCTTAGATCTGAGTGCTGCATTTGACACCATTGATCACAATATTCTTAGAAATCGCCTTAGTCAATGGGTGGGCCTCTCTGGCAGTGTCTTAAATTGGTTTGAATCCTACCTGGCAGGGAGAACATTTTTGTTAGTTGTGGTAATTACAACTCAAAGACACATGATATCCGATATGGTGGTCCACAAGGCTCTATCCTGGTCCGCTGCTCTTCTCAATCTACATGCTTCCGTTAGGTCAGATTATCTCGGGGCACAACGTGAGCTACCACAGCTATGCTGATGACACACAGCTGTACTTATCAATAGCACCTGATGACCCGACTCTCTTGATTCACTAACACAATGTCTGACTTGTATCTCAGAATGGATGAATAGTAACTTTCTCAAGTTAAATAAAGAGAAAACTGAAATTTTAGTGATCGGCAATAATGGATACAATGAGGCTATTAGAAATAAGCTGGATACATTAGGATTAAAAGTCAAGACGGAGGTAAAAGCTTAGGGGTAATTGTTGACTGTAACCTGAATTTTAAAATCGCATATTAATCAGATCACTAGGACAGCATTTTTCACTTAAGAAATATAGCTAATGTTAGACCTCTTATACCATTGCAAGATGCTGAGAAATTAGTTCAGCGTTTGTTTTCAGTCGGCTAGATTACTGGTTACCTGTGTCATTTAGAATTGACTTTAAAATACTGCTTATGGTTTACAAAGCCTTAAAAATCTGTTCCATCTTATATATCAGAGTGTCTGACACGTTATATTCCAAATCGTAACCTCAGATCTTCAAATGAGTGTCTCCTTAGAATTCCAAGAGCAAAACTTAAAAGAAGTGGTGAGGCGGGCGGCCTTCTGCTGTTATGCACCTCAAATATGCAATAGGAATTCGCCGGGCTAATTCAGTGGAGCACACTGCTAAAACTCGTTATTTTAACATGGCTTTCTCGTGGCTTCATTTTTGTGTAACACTGATATTCTGTATATGCATTGAATTATAATTTTATCATAGCTCTTCAATCCATACTAACCCCTACTTTCTCTGCTGTTCTTTTCTCCGGTTTTGTGTTATGGCAATGTGCACCATTGATGGACTGACATTATCATCAAATTCTTCCACATGAAGCCTGATTTGACATCATTGATGTTAGGTAGAATGCCTAGAGGGGGCTGGGTGGTCTTATGGCCTCAGACCCCTGCAAGTTTTGTTGGTTTTTTTTTCTTTCTTCAGCGTCTGGAGTTTTTTTTCTGTCCTCCTGGCCATCACACCTTATGTTTATTCTATGTTAATTAGTATTTCCTAATTGTAATTCTTATATATTTTGTATTTTTTCTCTTTCTTCATCCTGTAAAGCACTTTGAGCTCCATCATTTGTATGAAAACGTGTGACAGAAATAAATGTTGTTGTTGTTGTTATCTGCTTTAAAGTGATCTGTGATTTTCCTGAACAAATTGACTTAAATGAAAACATTAAAATGTCTTCTGATTATATGAATGTAAGAGCCAATCTTAGAAAGTTTAAGTTTTAAGTTAAACTCGTATTAATGTTTGCTTAACTTGAATAGAATATTAATGTCTTTCATAGTCATAGCTTATGGTATAGTCTTTTCCCCTATAAGTTAACAAGAGATAGAGCCTTCTTACTGTAACTGAGACACAGTGTGATAATAAGCTCAGTTTCTTTAGAACTGGTCCCAGTAAAGAAGGACTTGAAAGACTCATTTTCTACTCAGAGATGGGATAAGCATACAGTTTTCTGACCGTTTTGAAATGGTTCAGAAATGTTAAGTAAATAGTAAACGATTTGAGATGTAACAAGATTATGCTTAGAATTGAACTTTTCTTAACATTAATTTTCCTTTTTTGCTATTTTAATTTCCTTTTTTTGTGTAAACTGTTTTATTTTAAAACTTAACTAAACTTTAAAAACGAAGATACTTTGTGGAATCATTTCTGCACATCAGGCTTTTGTTAAATCCCATTTTTGAGTTGAAGCTACAGAACTACAATGAATGTTTATATATTTGCTTATTCCAAACAAATTTCCCTTTGGTATTCATACATCTAAACATGTCAAGAAATGTTGTTGTAAATTACATGTAATGCACTGTACCTCAGTGTCTGAAGACACTGCCATGATTTGCACAACAGCAGCAGTCCTCTCAAAGTTATGGCTTTGGGAGTAAGTGTCAGGCTCAGATGTTGCCCAGAAAGAGACATTAATTTTCCCAGATATTTACAGGAGCTGTCCTTCAGATGACTGTTGTTTATTTCAATGGTCTGACCCAACTTTTCAAACAGGAGATTTGCCTTACGTTGTCGTAAAGGGTAAAGGACTTTACAGCAGGTCAACAGGACATTCTCAGAGCAGCTATAAAAAAAAGAAAAAAAAGTAAAAAACTGGATCAATTAGATTGGTATGTAATCATATTTTAAAGAAGTGATAAGTTTGTTTTTGAGAAAACTTGTGTACGAGTGTAAATAATAACATTTTGAGAACACGTCAAGATAATAAAACCTGTTATGTCAGGTCTTGTTTGTAGACTACATGTCAGTATTTAGCTATTTTTCAAAATCTCATCACCAAGCTCTTCATCCTGACATTTCATGGCACATCACTGAAATTTGGATGTACTGTTGTGATTTCTCAAAAAAAATTACAAAAGGTTACAGGCCTTAAAATAAGCAAAACAAACCAGTGCTCTGCTCATTCTAGACTCCAATGGCAGCTTTACTCCATGAATCCCAGCCACAGACTCTAAAGACACATTTTCTGGCCTCCACACGACCACAGTGGCGCTCAGTCTTTTAACACTGAAGCCTATGAAAAACTTATAATCCAGGCCCATTTTAAATTCCTTCACACCTTTCCATCACTGTCTTTCATTTTTTCGATCAGCACAAGCAGCAAGCAGCTTGCTATCTCATCAACCCGATGGAGCTCAACTTGGGTAAAACATTTTCCCAGCTCAAGTGTGTTTGTCAGGGTGTGAGGTGTCTGCAGTTGTACAGGGTAAATAATACAGTATATCATTATTCTGAATACATGCATTTCATGTGTGTTTCGTGTCTACAACAATCTGTGTAAGTGTAGGATGACAGGAAGTGCAAGGCAAGAAATGCTGAACACATAAATAAAACAGAAAATCTTGCATCTTTTAGTAATAATGACAAAATGCCGATGTGAAGTGTATAATGTGAAGTCCAAATATCAAATAAACACTTTCACAAAAAGTATAACAAAGCAAGTGTGCTTTTATTCAAGAATAAAACCGAAGGAAAATAAATCATTCCATTTTCATAGTGCTATCAATGTGTAAAACCAAAGCCCAAATATCAATCTACTGTACACCAAATTAACATGTCTGCTCAGCTGGTGCAGACGTAAGAACTGCTGCCTTATAACCAAAAGGTTGCGGTTCAAGTCCCGGCACTCTGCATTTTGAGTAGTGAGATGCTGTTATTATTATCTATACTAATAAAAGGCAAAGCCCTCACTGACTGACTGACTCACTGACTGACTCACTGACTCATCACTAATTCTCCAACTTACCGTGTAGGTAGAAGGCTGAAATTTGGCAGGCTCATTCCTTACAGCTTCCTTATAAAAGTTGGGCAGGTTTCATTTCGAAATTCTACGCTAATGGTCATAACTGGAAGGTATTTTCTCCATTTACTGTAATGGAGTTGAGCTCAAAAGCCGTGGGGGGGAGTTGAGCTCAAAAAGCCGTGGGGCGGAGTTTCGTGTGACATCATCACGCCTCCCATGTAATCACGTGAACTGACTGTCAATGCAGTATGTAGAAAACAAGGAAAAGCTCCAAAAGGCGCTGAAGAAAACATGCATTATATAATTGAGAAGGCAGCGAAACAATAAGAAGCGGCGAGTGACATATACAACCATATTCATGAGTGCTGCTACTTCGGAAACAAAGCACGGTGTAAACCTAAAGTTTAAATTAAGTTCATAGACAGGCACGCTGGCGTTTGTCATGCCCACGGGTAATGCGGGATACAAGTTTAATGAGAGGGCGCAGGATATAAACGAGAGTTTTGATCACTTTGTAACTAAGTTAAAATTACGTGAAGGGCTGTGCTTATGCAAATTCAAGAGACTGTGTTTGTGGGGGATTGACAGTTAAGGCGGGTGGGAGTCACGTCATCATCTCCTCCCATTCACCTCATTTCGCTCTGAGCTGAGCTCCGCAGCTAACGCAGTCTTACAGAAGTGACTTTGTGATGCTGCCACCAAATACTCACAGAAAAATCCACAAGTTAATTCACACACTGTCTCTAGAGTTTCTCCACACTGAATCCTCCAGGCACTACTTACAAAAGGTTACATTGACAATCATGTTACGTTATTTTAAAATGTTTCCTTTTCTTAGCACAAGCACAGCTGAGAAGCTTTGATCCATGTGCTCCATAGCGTGTTAAAAATCACGCATTTAATCACAGTTTCAATTCCAAGCAAAGGGGAACTTCTGTCAATGCATGATTTCATGGTACACCGATTACATTGATCAGCACTTCCCGATTCATTTTACCCTTGCACACCCTTGGTTTGAGAAGAAGTATGAAAAAATATGAGGTTAACACAGAAAAACAGATCACCAATTGAAGCTTTATGAATAATCGATTCGCCATCAATAATCGTTTTGGTAAAGCCATACTCAGTGTAATCCTCCTTCCATTTTATAATTTTTCCGCCACTAGCCATGATTAAATGAACGGTAAAAAGTAAGAGCGGCGAGGGTGACTTATTCAGGCAGGCAGGCGACAGCTCAATAGCTCGAATTTGGATATAAGTAGGTTCTATTTAGTAAGCCAGAAATATCTTTGTTAGGAATGGAAGTTGAGTTTAGTCTTTAAATTTCTATGGTAAAGAAAAGGTTATGCAATGATGACTAAATCTAACTATATAAAGTCATTCCGAATATATAAAGACAAAACTTGATTATATAAAGTCACTGTCGGAATAAATAAAGTCAAAACTTGAATATATAAAGTCATTCCAAATATATAAAGTCAAAACCTGAGTATATAAAGAGCGGCATTGGAATATTTCAGAATATATAAAGTAAAGCTACAATATATAAAGTCAAAACTTCAATATATAAATTCAGCGTCAGAATATACAAAGTCAGCCCTGGAATATCCATCCTTTTCCCAACCTGTTGAATCTGACCACAGCGTCCACGGGGGTCTGCTGGAGCCAATCCCAGCCAACACTGGGCAAGGCAGGAACCAATCCTGGGCAGGGCACATGCATCATTTTCAAAACATTAACCAAACAGTGTTTTTAATTTATTTTTCTGAATACGTTTTGTTAACTTACTTCAGTTCAGAGTCATTTCAATCAATAGATTTTGGCTTTCACTTTATATATTCAGGAGTGAGTTTATATACTCCAATGTTGACTTTATATAATCAGGAATGACTTTATAAATTCGGACTGACTTTTATATATTCAGGTTTTGACTTTATATATTCCAGTGATGACTTTATATATTCAAGTTTTCACTTTATATATTTGGAATGACTTTACAGTAATCCATCCTCGATGTAGGGGTTATGTTCCAGAACCCCGCTATAGATGAATTTCAGCGAAGTAGAAACCATATGTTTGTATGGTTATTTTTATATGTTTTAAGCCCTTATAAACTCTCAACACTGTTAATATTATTAGAGCCCTCTAGACATGAAATAACACCCTTTAGTCAAAAGTTTAAACTGTGCTCCATGACAAGACAGAGATGACAGTTCTTTCTCACAATTAAAAGAAAGCAAATATATCTTTTCTTCAAAGGAGTGTCTGCATCAGGAGAAGACAATTTAAGAAAGAGCTGGCTCATAAAAAGAAAAGCAAACAATCGAAAAATCAATACGTGTCCTTTTAAGTTTGTTAAGCACCGTAATAAAACGGCATTTTCACAGCAAACAGCCTCTGTGCAAACAGCACCTCTGCTCACAGCCCCTCCATCAGGCGCAGAGAATATCAAAGAGGGTGAGAGAGACAGAGAAAAGCAAACAATCAAGCAGTCAAACGAACAATCAAGCATATCTTATAGCATTGAGGAGTTTTAGTTAATATGTAATACATGCTCTGATTGGGTAGCTTCTAAGCCATCTGCCAATAGCATCCCTTGAATGAAATCAACTGGGCAAACAAACTGAGGAAGCATGTAACCTAAATTAAAAGACCCATTGTCTGCAGAAATGCATGAACCAGCAAAAATACGTGATATACTGTATATTTAGATATGCTTACATTTAAAATAGATTTAAGATAGAGTGAAGCTTGAAAGTCGAGGTATTGATATAGCGAGGATTACTGTATATATTAATGTTTTGACTTTATATATTCTGGACTTACTTTATATATTCAGAAAATCAATGTATCTGCCTGTTTGGCATCCCATAGTATATGTATATATATATATATATATACAGTATATATATATATATATATATATATATATATATATATATATATATATATATATATACAATACAATACAATACAATACAGTTTATTTTTGTATAGCCCAAAATCACACAGGAAGTGCCGCAATGGGCTTTAACAGGCCCTGCCTTTTGACAGCCCCCCAGCCTTGACTCTCTGAGAAGACAAGGAAAAACTCCCAATAAAACCTTGTAGGAAAAATGGAAGAAACCTCGGAAAGGCAGTTCAAAGAGAGACCCCTTTCCAGGTAGGTTGGGCGTGCAGTGGGTGTCAAAAGTAGGGGTCAATACAATACAATATACACAACAGAACAATTCCTTAAGACAGCATAATAATAAAATTTTAGAAGTACGGTTTAACAGTAGATGATATGACATAATTAGGTTTGGATATTTTTAGAGTCCTGGAGACCTCATCCATCTAGCTGCCTCCCCATTTGGCCATGCCACGGCTGAAACGTTGCTCCGATGAAAGGACCCTCTTTCCCATGATTCCTGTGATCCTCCATCAGGGATGACTTTACCATAGGCAGGCAAACAACTTGGCAGGTGGGCGTGGCACCAATGGCCACATTTGGGTACCGAGAAAAGAAACAGAATAGGTGAGGGTTAGTATTCAAATATAATTATCATGTTACTTATGTTATAGTGCTAATGACTAACAACAGAGATGCAGTATGTACAGTTAATCAGCAGCTCTAGTCAGGATATGCTAAACTGAAGTAGTGAGTCTTCAGCCGGGATTTAAAGGCTGAGACTGAAGGGGCATCTCTTATGGAAGCAGGAAGACCATTCCACAGTTTAGGGGCCCTGTAACTAAAAGCTCGACCTCCCACTGTTATTTTATTAATCCTTGGAATCCTAAGCAGACCGGCATCTTGAGATCTTAATGTGCTCAGGTTTGTAAGTCATGATAAGTTCAGACAAGTAAGCGGACCTTGGCCATTTAATGCTTTATATGTTAAAAGGAGGATTTTGAAATCTGCCCTAAACTTAACTGGGAGCCAGTGTAAAGATTTAAGAACTGGGGTTATGTGTTCATATTTTCTTGTTCTTGTAATAATTCTTGCAGCGCATTTTGGATTAACTGGAGGCTGTATAGAGAACAGTTTGAACAGCCAGTGAACACCGCATTGCAGTAGTCAATCCTACTAGAGATAAATGCATGAATTAATTTCTCACAATCCTGTTTATTTAGAAAGCCTTAATTTCCTAACATTTTTAAGATGGAAAAACATGTTTTGGACGACTTTGTAATATGCTTTAAATGACATGCTAGAGTCAAAGATAACTCCTAGATTGCGGGCTGATTCAGTAAAATTAATTGGGATTCCAACTGAGTTAAATGACGACAAAATATTGCTGTGATCAGCGTCATTCCCTCCAACAATTAACATCTCTGTTTTATCTGTATTTAAAGACAAGTAGTTCTCATTCATCCATTCCTTTAATTCACTAACACAACTAATTAAAGACAACATCGGAGAAACTTCATTTGATTTAAATGAAAGGTATAACTGGGTGTCATCTGCATACGAGTGAAAATTAACATTATGTTTCCTAATGAGAGATCCCAGTGGAAGCATGTAAAGTGAAAACAGTAAAGGTCCCAGTACTGAGCCCTGCGGACACCATATTGAACTTCTGTGTATAATGATGGAGTACTGTCTGCACATTTCTGTACATACTGGAATCGATTTGATAAATAAGAACTGAACCAAGCGAGCACGGGCCTGTAAGCCCAACATCGTTTTCTAGCCTGTGCAGTAAAATAGAATGGTCAATGGTGTCAAATGCTGCACTTAAGTCCAACAACATAATTACAGTGGAATTTCCTTCATCAGAGGATATCAGAATGTCATTTACAACCCGTGTTAGTGCCGTTTCTGTACTATGACCAGTGCGAAAGCCAGACTGGAATTTCTCAAATAAATTGTAATGCGTAAGGTGTGACTGAAGCTGACTGGCGACTACTTTTCTAGTATTTTAGAGAGAAATGGTAAATTTGAAATAGGCCTATAGTTATTTAGTATGTGTGGGTCTAGGTCTGACTTTTTAAGTAAAGGTTTAATGACTGACACTTTTAGTGCATCAGGTATGTGCCATGCAGTAATGAACTATTGATAATGGTTAGAATAGGCTGCAAGAACATCCATTGCACTTTTACTAGTTTTGTTGGCACTGGATCTAGGGAACAAGTAGTGGGCTTCATTTTAGTAATTAAAGTTAAGACTTCCTGCTGAGTTACAGGATTAAAATTATTAAAGTGCTGAATGCAATGTGCGACAGGGTCTGCTAAGCTAGTATTTGGTTTGTACTGTGATGCTGAGATCTGGGATCTTATATTTTTAATTTTCTCATTGAAGAAGTTCATAAAGTCTGTACTGCTAATATCTGTTGGTATTTTGCACTGTTGATCTGAATTCCCATTTGTTAATTTAGCCACTGCTCTAAAAAGTACCCTAGGATTTTTATTATTGCTATCTATTAATGTAGAATAGTATTCTGAGCGAGCTTTAAAGAGGGCTTTTTTTATATTTATTAACACTCTCTGTCCATGCAATTTGAAAGACATGTAGCTTTGTTGTTCTCCATCTGCGCTCCAGTTTTGACACTCTAATTTAAGAGCTCGAGTATTTTCATTAAACCAGGGAGAGTTTCTATGTGCTTTGATCACTTTTGTTTTTAGGGGAGCCACTGTGTCCAGAGCATCTCTCAAGGTCACATTATAATGTGATATTAGCTGATCTAAATTGTTTTCCACGTTTACATTTGATGTTAACTGATCTAAATGGTTTTCCACAATTACACTCGACTTACTCAAGGTATCTATAAATTTTGAAGCAGAATTACAATCTAGATGTCGCACTGTCTTTGTTTTAATCTGAGTGCTGGCATGGGCAGAACTAAATCAAACGTAATTAAGAAGTGATCGGAAATAACTACATTTAATGGAGTAATATTTAAATTTTGAATTTCAACTTTGTAAGTTATAATTAAATCTAATGTATGGTTATGATTATGAGTTGGACCTTTGACAATCTGACAAAATCCTACTGAATTTAACAAATAAGTAAAACATTTGCTAAAAGTGTCAGTTTCCACATCAATGTGTACATTAAAATCCCCATCAGAACTACGTGATCATAATTTATGCCAAATCAGACAGAAGGTTGCTAAATTCAGTCATGAACAATGAATATGGCCCTGGTGGTCTGTAGACTAGCACTATAATTGTGTTGGAATCTGTTTTAATATTTAAAATGAATGCCTCAAAGGATGTAAAGTTGCCTAAATTTTTAGGAGTGATTTGCAATTTGTTACAATGAATTATTCCAAGGCCTCCTATATATATATATATATATATATATATGTGCCAGCAATACTCATGACAATGACAAAACAATTATGTTGTCAATCATGTTACGTTATTATTAAAATATTTCCTTTTCTTTTTTATTTCCACCTCTTTTTATGTCTTCTCAGACATATGCCAATGTTTTATTGAGAACTGTGTTTTGAGTTACAACCCAGGGCAATGTATTACTATTGATGAGTCATTGTTTCCAAACAAGGTCTGTTGTCCTTTCTTGCAATACATCACAACCAAGCCTGACAGATTTGGCTTAATGTTTTGGATTGTGGCAGATTTGGAGACAAACTACATTTGCGTAAGAGAGACCTTCCGAGACTGTGGTCATAAAGCCATTTTTGGACAAAGACAGGACCATAACAACAGACAGCTTTTCATGTCACTTTAAGCTGGCTAATAGGCTGCTGCACTGTGACACAACTCTGTTAAGCACCATAAAGTAAAATGGGACTTCCACATGCAGCTCAAGACTCTTCAGTATGCAAATAATTCTCCACACTAGTGTTTGATCTGGCAGTGTCGCTGACAGTGTATGTACGAAAAAAGAAGAAATCTGCCTGCATTCTCAGTACCATGCAAAAAAACAAGGTATGTGAATGAATATAATGTTGCATCAGTGCCACAATGTGTTCTGAAATATAGACTACAGCTCATAAAAAGATTTATCCAAAGTGTCACATATATTCATGTCTCTCTCTTTTGTCAGTATGGTGTTGACATCATGGACCAGAAGGTGCATGCTAATTCAGTGCAAGTAGGAACAAGGAAGAAAAGTTGATGTTAAAAAAAGTACATTTGACAATAAGCTCCTATTCAACGACTTTTGCCTCGTCCTGGAAAGACAATTCATGTTCAAATGACATAGTATTTTCAAATAATGACGTTTTCATGTCTGAATGTGTGTGTGCATGCGCAAGAGTGAGCAAGAGAGACAGACACAGATTTGATGTCATTCAAGTGGTTACTGGAGTATAAAATAAATAAATATTTTAAATAATGAAACAAGTGTGCTTTTAATCAAGAATAAAAGTGAATAAAAATCCAAATGACAACAAGATACCAAGAAGAAATGATTCACCAACGCTTTGTGTTTAAGCCGGCTGTTACAGTCTCAAATCAAATGTATGTTTTTATTATATAATCAATGTGTTCAACATTTCTTGTCATCCTCCATTTACACAGATTATTGTAGACATGGAACACACATGAAATATATATATTCCAAATAACGATATATTATTTACCATCTAAAACTCCAAGCACCTCACACCCAGATAAAGAGACATGAGCTCTGAGAAGTTTGTGACAGATTCAGCTCTGTCAAGAGGGTTGATGGGAAAGCAGGCTGCCTGCTGCTTGTGCTGATCGACACATTTACAAGACAAAAAGACGCTCAATGGAGGTGAAAAGGAATTTAAGGTGGCCCAGGATTAATTACTTTTCTTAGACTTCAGGGATTCTAACGCTAATGAACCCTTACACTATCACCCACTTAACTGCTTGCCTTTCCTGTCCACTAAGAACTGTTCATTACAGTAAACTGTTTTCACACTTCTTCCTTCTTACTAAGACAAATTCACTTACTGAAAGTCTGCAACTAGATATTTTCTTATGGTCTTGTTCGTTCCTACAGGCACTTGTGCCTGATTGGTATTTTAACACTAGTTGTCTGTCTACATACTGCTGAGCCCTTCACTTTACCACTTTAAAGTTAGCTGCCTACCTGTACTTAAAATTAATGCTTTCTTACTTGTGAGTGGGTGTGCCTCACTTTTCTACTAAGGTTAATGCTTGACTGTATTGGTGCTATGGTGCACTATCCAATTATTTTTATATGCCTTGACTTTTTCCTTTAAAGAATCATTCTTTCTGTTACTATCAACTAATTATCACTATGATGCTGGTTATTTACTCACAGAAATGTACATGTCTGATTCTGCTGCTTAATGTCTTTCCTCACCAATGCTAGTTTGAATACAAAAACAGGTACGAGTAACAAGTAACTTTTCAAATGCTTCCCCATACATTCAGCTGCTTATGGAGGGTAAAAAGAATAAGCTATAAAACCCTTTAAAGGGTAAAAAGCTTTAAAAATTCCCATGCAGCTCCATACAGGCAACCAAAACACAAAGTTTCTAGGAGCAATTGTACAGTACTTTGACATTAACTCTCAACCAACAGAACACAAAAGGTCAGTGGTTTTGTTCCGTTTGCAAGGATGACATCAGTATATCACTACTTCTCAGTCTTCAATCAGCATTTACATGTATTCTGATGGTCTTTGAGACCATTACATTATCTATCCATTCATCCATTATCCAACCCACTTTATCCCAACTACAGGGTCACGGAGGTCTGCTGGAGCCAATTTACTTGTTAATTTAGCCAGTGACTGATGATGCCTTCTCCTCTTAGTTGATCTGATGGCCATACATGGCAGCAACTTAAACATGCCCCAGTCTGTGTGATTAAAACAGACCTGCAGGGCTGAAACAGCTCCTTCTGGCCACATGCTGATATATTTGAGAGTTGGTTTGAACTGTTTCAGCAGTGCTCTATATGAAGGCAGCAGCAGCGTAGAAACACGATCACTAAAACCCCAGTTGTGTTTGGTTCAGACACAATTCTGCTGAATAATTCATTGTCTTAAATTCCTCAGTGTTGTTGTGTCACAGAGAGAGGATGTGAAGCACTGTTCATAATGGTACTCAGTTTTGTTTTAATTCTTGTCTCCTCTGTGACTTCCAGGGGATCCACAGTGTGCACTGTAACTAAGCTGATTGATTTGGTGGTCCTCTCTTGAAGTGATGTCACCAGCCCACCATATCACCCTGGCCATCACAGAGTTGAAGAAGTGAAGGGTGTCACTTTCCACATTGAAGGAATGCAGTCTCCTAAGGAAGAAGAGCCTGCTCTGCCCTTTCTTATATAGTTCCCCTGTGTTCTGAGACGAGTTCAACCAGTCATTGATGTGGACCCCAGTACTTGTAGGAGTAGACCACCTCTAAATCCACACCTTGAATAGTGAGCACACTTTGGATCTGGAGCACCCACTGAGTCTACATGTGCCACCATTGTGCAGGAACAATGTAATGTACTATATGTGGTTTACCTCCTTTCTTGAGACATAGCATTGTCTGAACACAGAGGGGCTCTCAAACATGGTATATTTAAAGTAGTGTGTACTGTATAAGGAGGAATTCTTGTTAGGGTAAAACATTACAATATCATTATTATTAAAGACTAATGGTATTTTGTTAGTGAAAGAATATTTCTCTTAATCTTAATCAGGAAAAGCTTTAGATCATAAACTGCACATCCCTAATCAAGCTCATTTGTAACTTCTCTGTTTTGTTTTCTTACCTCAAGTGAAAGATGTGCTTCAGGCACTTAAACAAATGTGCACAGTCTGTTTCATTTATGTGGTTGTTCATCAGGTGTAAAGTTATTTGGCTTGGCAGATGACTCAGCATTTCATAGAACAACGGCCACTGGTCCCCTTCTATTTCAATTTCCCATCTTTCAGGAAATGGTTGATACAATGACAGGAATCTTTGAAAACCATCTGACCAGCGTCATCTAAGTATTCTTTGAGTTGAACATAGAGATTAAAGAAGAGAGAACTTCTGTCATAAATATCTTCATTCCACTCTAAGACGCTGGAAAAAAGGAGAAATAATGAATAATAATGTGAGGTGTTGAAATAGTGTAAAGTCAGTGGTTTATAAAACTAGCTGCTACCAAGCTGTCCTTGGTGGTCTAAGTGAGTGTCACATTTTTATAAAAGAAATCAAGTTCAATTTTGAAGATTATTTTAAACTGCTTGATACAGTTTTGAAGTAAACATAACAGAATATGTTCTGAAATTGCTGTATGAAAGTAATTTTGTATCCGTGTACTTATAGCCAGCTGCTGGGCTGGCTACTTTGAGCAGTTGTTCAAAGCTGATTCTCTGGCTAGGACGTTGGATATCTCTGGTCCACGCTTGAGGCTGATCCTCCTTGAGCTGTGAACCACCCAGTCTCACTGAGATGGCACAGGTGGTGAACCAGCGGGGTGGTTTAGGCTGCAGGGATCTGTGGTATCCGGGGTGAACTTCTCCAGGCTGGTGGTAAGGCCATCCTCCTGGCATTGCAAGCAATCTTTGCTTCCATGTGGGAGACTAGCATCATGGAAAGGGAAAGGTGATCGCCTGGATTGCAGCAACTACAGGGTGATAACACTGCTCTCAGTGCCGGGTAAGGTCCTTGCTAGGGTCGTGATCACCTGCTCACCTACCAGCCTAACGAAACAGTCCGGTTTTATACCTAAGACGCCTACCATCGACCGCATCCTTGCACTGAGGGGTCTCATGGAGCGCAAATGTGAAATTCAGCAGAGTTTCTTTGCAGTCTTTGTTGATTTTCACAAAGTATTCAACTCAGTTGATTGAGCTGCCCAGTGGGACATCCTGAGGATTCACGGGATCCCTCGATGTTGCTAGATATCATGGCTGTCCTGTACACTGGTACTGTGAGTGCTGTGCAGAGTGGAGGCAGGAGTCTGCGTTTTTCCCAGTTGATTCTGTGGCTCGTCAGCGGTGTGTTCTGCTCCTACTCTGTTAAGCTGCTTGTATGGAGTGGGTGTTGGGCAAGGTCGTGCGGTCCAGCGGCTGTGGGGCATCTGTTGGTGAAGAAAGGTTCCTGACTTTCTGATGATGCTGTGATCTTCGGAGTCAATGGAGGCTCTGATCAGAGCACTCGAGAGACTGAGTGAGAAGTCTGAGTGTCTGGGCTTGTGAGTATCCTGGATAAAACCAAAAGCCAGGCCTCTAATGACCTCTTGGGCACGGCCATCAGCAGTGTGTCTTTCTGCAGAAAGAGTGTCCACCTCGTTGAGAGGTTTACTTGCCTTGGCAGTGACATTTATGTCTCTGGTGACTCTTCCTATGAAGTCAGTAGATGGATTGGGAGAGCATGGGGGTCATGAGGTCACTGGAAAGGGGTGTGTGGCGCCCCGATATCTATGCAAAGGCGAAGGTCCAAGTCTTTAGAGTCTTGGTGCTTCCTGTCCTGCTATATGGTTGTGAGACATGGACACTATTCAGTGACCTGAGATGAAGAATGGAGTCTTTGGTATTGTGTCTCTTCAGAAAATCCTTGGGTACCACTGGTGTGACTTTGTGTTGCTCATGAAGTCCTGAATGAGGCACATATTGTGCATTGTGAGGGAGCATCAGTTACGGCACTACGCCATGTGGTTTGTTTCCCGAGGGTGATCCGGATCATAAGATCCTCATTGCTGGGGACCCAGTGGCTGGCCAAGGCCAAGGGGTCACCCACTTAACACCTGGTTGGGGCAGATAGAGGGTCATTTCCAGAGGGTGGGACTGTAGTGCGCCTGCCTTGGGGTTTGCAAACCGGGATCATGTTTCATCATGTAGTGGGTGTGGCAATGCGCTGTACCTTTGCATGCTCCCCAACTTGACTTGACTATCTATCTATTTATCTGTCTATTATATAGTGCCCCTCACATCTCTCTCTCTCTCTCTTTGTCTGTGTAATAAGAGTATAAGTTTAATATGTCACTGTGCTCTGTGCAAATATATCTTATAAATCTTCCTTTTCTACTCACATCCACAGTTGACACAGAGCCAGAGTTAGCACAGGGTTCACCATATACGCCTAGGCAAGCATTTTAAGACAAGACAGACAGAGACAACTGGGAAACAGGCAGTCAGACTGATGACCATTGTATACTATTTTGTATGTGAAAGTCAGCATGAAACTGCATCCTTTTGCCTTGTTTGGAATGGCATGATTCACCTAAGTGGGGGCCTGCATGTGAAGAGAGTGTAAAGCCTTGGAACATTGCCCGCACACTTTTGAAGCCGACAAATGGATGGAAGATAACGTCACCTGATCCTGAAAATCCTTCCACTACCTGACAAAAATGGAAGACTCTACACATCGGGCCCTCACACCTAAACTGAGTTTTGCGATTGGCTTCTTTTCGTCTGTTATGCAGCGTAAGCCATCATTAAAGAAAGCCAAGTTATTTCTCCTATTAGATTTCTTACCCCTGTATCACTATGGGGCCTTTTTATATTATATCTATATAGATTTGGGTTATGTAACATGCCACAATTACAAAAACGCTCATTCCAAGGAAATTAATTCTCCCTGTTGGATACAGTCGGTTTGGTATTTACTGTGGTCTGTAGTGGATGTATCTGAGTGGTGGTATGAGCAAGCTGAAGTACACATCCATCTTTAAGTTTCTTTTCTTTTTTTTCCATTTTTGTTTCTTTTCTTTATTTGTTTTATCACTGTTTAGTCATTGTTGATTTTCGATAAGGCACCTTTCTGGCATTTTTCACCATGGCGATCTAAAACAGTGCCACCTGCCTTATCACCCAAACAGTTTCAGAATCTTTTGCACTGAAATGAAGTTAATATTTTGGTGGACCTGTAGGTTTCTGCTGAAGCAAAATGTGGTGCAGGTAGGAAAGCAATCGGTTACAAAATGTGTGTTCTGCCTCCAGAATGAATAAATCAGTAGTGTTTTATTGAATGAGGAGACACTAACTAATAAAATGTTGAAGAGTGATTAGTGATTTAATGGTGCTTTAGTCACATTTTGCCTTTATTAGCACTGGAGAAAAAAGTTATTTCAAATGTACCCCCTATCCTAAACAATAATATTTTCTTAGGAAAATTAAAACATTATGGACAGGTGAATGTTACCATGATACCTTTAGGATGCCGGAAGAAGAACTAGGGCACATTGCTTCCTTTCAGAGGCAAGGTACCACAATTTCAGATTGATGTCAGTGACTATCGGATATTTGTGACTTCTGAGACAATGAAGTGTTTCAGCTGTGGCAGACTTGGACATAAGGCATCTCAATGTAAAGTGGAAATGATCACGTTACCAGGTGGCTTTACTCTTTCAGTGATGTGGAAATTGAAAGTATGGATAATTGTTAGGTTCAATCAATCAATCAACATTTATTTATATAGCACATATTCATACAAAAAATGTAGCTCAAAGTGCTTTTACAAAATGAATAGAGAAATAGAAGACACAATAAAAGATAAACATAAGTCAACATTAATTAACATAGAATAAGTAAGGTCCGATGGCCAGGGTGGACAGAAAAACAAAAAAAACTCCAAAGGCTGGAGAAAAAATAAAATCTGTGGGGTTCCAGACCACGAGACCGTTGTTGTGAACAGTACTGTTGCAGAAGATCAGTACTCCAGCACAACACTGAATGAGGCTTCGGAGCAGAGCCTGACTGAACTGAATAAAGACGCACCAGCTGAGGCTGGCAGTTTCTCTGACTGTGCCCAAAGTTAGTGTACCACGTATGCCTGTGGAAATTGCATTGGAAAAGTAAATGAAACATCTGATGGTAGCAATAGCTGGTACGTGATTGAGGTGTGCTCAGAGGAAACTGCACTAGTTGTCCTTGCTGCAAAACTAGTCCCTGACAATGGAAATAAGTGAAGGATTAGTTTCTGATGACAGTCCCCTAAATAGAGTGCCATGAAGTTCATCATGGAGGAGCAGATGAGTGAGAAGAGGCAGGTGGAATATGGGAATGCAGGCGTGCGTATCCAATCAGTCATTTAAAGTTCCCAATAAAATAAGAAAAACTAAGTTGAGCAGTCAAGACTGAAAAAAGAAAAGTTTGGTTTCTGGTAAGACGCTTAGGGGTGGCAGAAACCATTTTAGATGCCAAAGTGATGTAGCGAGTGATTTAGGTGACAGTGAGGGTGGGGGCAGTGGCACAGATGGCTCTGTGAGTAGCAGGACCTCCACACAGTATCAGCTCAAAGGTAATTACAGCACTGCCTGCATCAGAAAGGTTTACAATTTACAAAGGGTAAAATAGGAGTAAAAATAGAAAACCATTTTCCGATCTCACCCTGTTTCTGGTGTCTGGCCAAAGAGTCATTAGAAAGGCAGTTCATTTAAGAATGTACCAGAAAGAGACCACTAGGCTGAAAATGTCTTGAGTAAGGTGTACAAGGCAATCTATCAGAAATAATTCATTTAGTTTTGCTTTGTCAGTTTTGTGATTTATTTTGTTGGTCTTTCCAGTTTATACTTTCCCCATGCAGCCTTTACATATTGGTAGCTTAAGCGTGATTGGCTGTAGGGGAGTACAAAGAAGGCTGCTGTTTTTGACCTTTTGCACCAAAAATCTCTGTAAGTGACTTTCCTACAAGAAACTCATTCTGAGCCACATAATCAGATTGACTGATTGAGATAGTGGAGGTGGAGGCCCAGGAGGTTTCCAGCGTTTCACAGTTATGGCCATCATTTCAGGGATAGATCAGGGGTAAATCAGTTGATTTAAAGATAACAAATATTAGTGAGGTGGTGAATGTGCACCTATAAGTCATAAAAGTCAGTGACAGAGATCAGGAGCTGTTGGTGTTCATTAACATTGACACACCTATAAATGGTAAGGAGAGGATTTGTTTTTCAGTCTCTTCAGAGGGTGGTGGAATCTTTTATTAACATTGAAACTCTGTTGGTTGGAGGGATTTTAACTGTACAGAAACACCTTTTGAGATTGAACTGACACTAAACCGTCCGTGACCACATTACAAACCTTATTAAAGCAATCAGATTTAGTGAACATTTGCTGTAGTAAGTTCCTTCAGTTAAACCATATACTTGGGTTAGTAAAGGACAAGATGGTTCTGTGTCGATGGCTTGGTTAGGTTGCTTTTACTGTTTCATTCACCGTTTAAACATGGTTACTACTATCTACATTTCTCTGGTCGGCCTGTCTGATCAATCCTTGATTGGGACAAAAATAGTCATCCCTAATAGGCCTCCTTCTAAGTCATTCTGGCACTTTAATGTCTCTCTACTGGAAGACTCTTACTTCATTCAGTGTTTTCAATTTTTCTGGCATCAATAGACCCTACCTAAACTCAAGTATGCTTCACTCAGGCAGTAGTGGGACATTTCCAAAGTCCAAATCAAGGTGTTTTGTCAGCAGTATACAGAACAGGTTACCAGAAAGTGCTATCAGCAGATGGAATCCCTGGAGCTGGACATCTCTGAACTGTAGACAATGTTACAATAGTTGTAATGGACAGGATTTTTCTGAAGTGACTGCTAAAAACAATTGCTTACCGAGATTCTAAATCTAAGAGCTCAAGAGGTTTTGATAAGATCAAGGTTTTAAACTTTGAAACCAACACCAACAAAGGTTTTCCTTTGTTTACAAAAGAGACAATTTATCTACAATCCCAGAGCAGTTAGTTTTATAAATTGGATGATGAGCTAGGCCTGCAAGATATTTCAGTTTCTCTGCAGGATCTAAATGTTGGCACAACACCAGGGATTGATGGTCTTCCTGCCATGTTTTATAAAGAATTCTGGCAAATAGTGAGACCAGACAACCACAGCATGTTCGGTGAGAGTCTGAGAACGGGTGAGCTGTCGCCAAACTGCAGGAGGGCCGTGGTCATATTAATTCCAAGGGCAAGTGACCTGTTCCAAATCAAGAACTGGTGCCCTGTTAATCTTCTTTGCACTGATTATAAAATTCTCTGTAGAGCTTTACCCAACTGTCTCAGGACTGCAATGGATTTAACTTTACATCTATTTCAAAGTTACTGTATGCAAAACCGGTCAACTTTTGATAACATCTTTTTTTATGCAACAGTATTACAGCCACAAAGCTTTTTGGTATGGATTTAGGATAATCTCTGTTGATCAGCAGAAAGCTTTAGATCAAGTTGAGCACAGGTATTTATTTGCCACTCTAAAAAGTTTTGGCTTTGGCAATGGTCTTAGAAATATGCTAAAATTATGGTATACAGATATATTTGCTGTTTTAAAATTAACATGTCCTTAAGTGCTCCTTTTTCTGTTAAGAGGGGCATTCATCAGGGTTGCACATTCTTGTATATGGTATCTTCAGTATGCTTTGCCTATTGAGGCTTTTCTTCTGCTGAGACTAAAACATCAGGGCATAGTGTTCCCAGTGTGTCTAAATACAACTTTTAAATGTTTAGCCTAAGTGGATGACCTCACTGTTTTGTACACTCAAAGGAAGACATTGAGGTGTTGGTTTCAGGACAAAAGTTTTTCTAAAGATTTCTAGGCTAAGGTGAATTGGCTGAAAAGCAACGAGATTCTCCTCAGCTCCTGGGCAGATCATCTACCACTTGCTCTGCCTGCTGATCACAGCTGGAGCCAGCATTATTTCCGCTATCTTGGGAAAAGCATTGTGACCAAACTTTCTTTCAGCACTCGAGTTATCATGATCAGTAATTTAGAACCATATATGCTATGGCATAAGTTAATGTGTGGGGATCCTCCTCAGGGTCTCTAACTAGGATCCAGAGAAAGCTTACTGACTATTTTTGGGATGGCTTCCACTGGATTCGGCAGAGTGTTCTGTTTTACTTGGTATTTTTTAAAAGTTGGAGGTTTCAAGCTCCAGGTTATTAAAAGATTTTTTGTTTCTTTTGGAGGGTCTTGGTTGTAAGTTGTTTTCTCAAGGTGGGAGGATTTGGGTTTTACAAGCAGCTTCTGGTAATTGAAGTTAGTAAAGTTAATCTTTCTGTGCTGCCAAAATCTTGCAGGGTGTTAGCTAACTTGGCATTTTATATTCAAAAGTGATTTTAGTGCATCAGGGTGAAGTTTTGATACAGGGTCATTGCTAGCAATTGTTATTTTAAAATAATACAAAAACTAATGACAAGTGTGTGTTTTGTAGTGAAAACGAAATAATACTTTATTTTTTATTGCTTTAGAGTTAAAGGTTTTTCACCTTCTTTGTGATTTATGAACAAAACTAGTACACAATTTAGCAATGTTTTAATATTTTTGGTGTTAAACACAGGAAGAAAAATCAGCATAAGGTTCAGTTTCTAAATTATCTGATAGGTGAGGTCAAATTAGCCATCCTGAAAAGTCATAATGTCAAACAACATGGAGTGGCATCTTACTGATTTTCAAAATAAATGTCCAATCATTTGAAGGATTTGAAAAGTGTGTGTGTTGGGAGGGCAAAGGTGTCTTGTGCTCTGTTAAAAGGAGGGTTTGAAAATCAACTTATAATAATGGTCAAAATTTTTTTAAGAGTACTTCTAATGAGGACTTATTGTATATAGATGTTAGAAGGTTCTTTTAGACTTCTGTTTGATAAAATTCAAAGAGGAAGAGGAGGACTGAATTGTCCTTAAAACATTTATTCGGTTGGGAATATGAAAGTATATTTTGTTAGTGTATTTATTCTGCAAAACATGTTAAAATGCAGGTGATCTCGTATTTCTTTCTTTCTTTCTTTCTTTCTTTCTTTCTTTCTTTCTTTCTTTCATCAAAACCAGCACAAATTCCAAGAAAACCATCGAACTAGCAAAAGGAGGCAGCTTGCCAAAAGGTTTTTAACATCTGTGACCTAATGTCTTGACTTGCCACTTTGCACATGCTAATATTCAAAAACATAGAGCAAAAAGAAACAGAAGATCCCAAAGTCAGTCTCTGTTGCCACAGTCTAGTCCATACAGTATAAAATAGATCTTTCCCATCCATGCCTGCCACTAAATTGGCACAGCACCCAACCTTCAACCGTCATCTGGCGTTTTGTAAATCTGGAAGAAACATGTCCCTCGGCATGCTCTTGCACGCTATTCAGCACAGTTAAAGTGGTGTCCAAATACTTGCTGTTAAGTCAGATTCATTCTTTTGTGGTCTTGATCAAGGCGGTGTCTTGTCAACATTCATTATTGTGGTTTTTAATTGACTGGATATCAGGGTGCAGCCAAGGATGTGAGGGTGTCCAGTTTGCATTTGCAAAATGAATGGATATTTATAAGGGACCTTCTAAAAGCTAGAAGTTGTCTGCAAGAACAATACCTCCTGCAAATTGCTGAACTGGAAAAACAGTCTTCAGCATTCTCCATTAAAGAAATGGATGATGATTGTACTGCTCCAATGGCTTCTCTTCGGCCTGGATCTTTATGTATAAATGACTATACTACAATGTTTATTAGAGTGAATACTACATTTTAAAGCAAGCACTCAAACAAATGTTGAGAAAGGGTGTGTGTGTCAGACACGTGTGAGTAGGTGGACGTTGTATGGACCAAGCAAAGTTAATTCCACCCCAGGCCAGGGGTGGTGGGGTGCACTAAACCTTGTGCTGTTATCTCTACAGACCAGCCGGAAAACCTGTCTGATTCAGAGCTGATGAAGTCACTTTCGGCACCCAGCATGACGTCCCTTCCGGTTCTGGCACCCAGAAGAACATCACTTCTCGCAAACAGACTGACATCAGAAGAACATCACTTCCGGTTCCTACACATCACTACTGCTCTGATCCCTTAAAGCTACCATCTTTGCTAACCCTCACCAGTTTGTTTTGGACTCAGTCTTGTGAAAATCTCTGTTCCTTTAAAAGCCTTTTGCAGTCAGGTAGATTATACAGGTGGCTGCCCCAAACTTTTTGAGTGTGTCAAGTCTGATCCTTTTACAGTGGATAGACAGAAGAGAAAGAAACTAGCTCCTCTCTCTGATCTTGTTTGCTTTTTGTGAAGTGCCACATGCTTCTATGGATTCCCGCTGTTGGCTGGACTGGAGGGAGGATGCCTTATCCTCCTCCTGCAACATAATTAGAAAATATAATTAGAAAATATAATTAGAACAATCTAGACGAGATCAGGCCATTTGGCCCAACAAAGCTCGCCAGTCCTCTCCACTTGTTTCCTCCAAGAAAACATCAAGTCGAGTTTTAAAAGTCCCTAACGTCTTACTGTCTACCACACTACCTGGAGCTTATTCCAAGTGTCTATCGTTCTTTGTGTAAAGAAAAACTTCCTAATGTTTGTGCGAAATTTACCCTTAACAAGTTTCCAACTGTGTCCCCGTGTTCTTGATGAACTCATTTTAAAATACAAGTCTCGATCCACTGTACTAATTCCCTTCATAATTTTAAACACTTCAATCATGTCACCTCTTAATCTTCTTTTGCTTAAACTGTAAAGGCTCAGCTCTTTTAATCTTTCCTCATAATTCAACCCCTGTAGCCCTGGAATCAGCCTAGTCGCTCTTCTCTGACCTTCTCTTGTGCTGCTATGTCCTTTTGTAGCCTGGAGACCAAAACTGCACACAGTACTCAAGATGAGGCCTCACCAGTGCATTATAAAGGTTGAGCAGAACCTCCTGTGACTTGTACTCCACAGATCAAGGCGCTATATAACCTAACATTCTGTTAGCCTTCTTAATGGCTTCTGAACACTGTTGGGAAGTTGATAGCGTAGAGTCCACTATGACTCCTAAATCCTTCTCATAAGGTGTACTCTCGATGTTCCGACCGCCCATTGTGTATTCAAACCTAATATTTTTACTTCCTATGTGTAATACTTTACATTTACTGACATTAAATTTCATCTGCCACAAATCTGCCCAAGCCTGTATGCTATCCAAGTCCTTCTGTAATGATATAACGGATTCCAAATTATCTGCTAATCCACCTATCTTGGTATCATCTGTAAACTTAACCAGCTTGTTACTTATATTCCTATCTAAATCATTTATATATATTAAAAATAGCAGCGCCCTAGCACTGACCCCTGTGGAACACCACTCTTAACATCGGCCAGTTCTGATGAGGTTCCTCGCACCATCACCCTCCTGTGTCTGAGCCAATTCTGCACCCATCTAAAAACATCACCCTGAACTCCCACTTCTTTTAACGTGATGCCCAACCTCTCATGTGGCACCTTATCAAATGCTTTCTGAAAGTCCAGATAAATAATATCATAAGCTCTACTTTGATCGTATCCTTTTGTTGCCTCCTCATACAAATTCCAGCCTGTTAGTAAAACACGACCTCCCTCTTCTGAACCCATGCTGACTGTTCAGAATAACTCCTGTCCTTGCCATGTGTTGCTCAATCTTATCCTTAATAATTCCTTCCATTAATTTTCCTTTGATGCCCATTATGCTTACTGGCCTATAGTTGCTCTGATCTGCCCTGTCACCCTTTTATATAATGGGATGATATTTGCCATTTTCCAGTCCTTTGGAATCTCTCCAGTGCACAGTGACTTCCTAAAAATATGTGTCAAGGGTTTATATCTGTACTCACTAGCCTCCTTAAGAACACGAGGATAAATATTATCTGGGCCTGGTGATTTGTTTGATTTCATCTTATTTAATCTGAGCAGCACTTCTCCCTCTACAATTTCCAAATCCCTCAGTACCTCCTTAGTAGTCCCTGTTACTGCTCTGAGGTTATCCACTGGCTCACTTGTGAACACCTCAGAAAAATGTAAGTTTAGGGCATCTGCTATTTCATTGTCTGTATCTTTTAATTCCCTTTACTATTCCTGATGAACTTGACCTCCTCCTTAACTGTTCTTAACATACTTGACTATATAGCAGGACTACAAAACCATTTTGTTAAACTTCTGCCCATGGTCCAAAAGCACTTTGCAGTGTTTCAGTGAGCATAGATCTAATTGTACAATTGATGCACCAGCCTACGCAAGTTCCATTTGGGGACAGTGTCATAGTTTTGGTATCTGCCTCCCATTCCAAACTCTTTTCCCATTTGCATGGGCCATTTGAAGTGCAAGAGCAGAAGGGCTTGGTGGATTACCTGATCTCCCAGCCAAACCTGACATCCACATGTAAACCCACAAACCCTGTGTGTGGGGAGATGCTTTTCATGGATGTGGGGTCCTTCATTTTAGAATAACCCTTAGCCCTAGATGGAATCACAAGCTCTGTTATTGGAGAGGTGGATGCCAAGCAAAGTCGGACAACACAGGTCACCAATGACATATTCACCTGGCTGGAGATTGTGATTAGGGATCAGCTGTATCACATTCTGGAGGCGGAGAGAGCAGGGGTGGAGCTGGAAATCAAGCAAATGCTGCTTATTGAACAGAGCCACATTCGATGGCTTATTCTCTATCGTGTTTGTACTCAGACACAATGATAGTTGTTGCTTTGCAAGAACTTCCATCATCTAAACTTTGTCTCTTAGTTTGTTGCCTATCCCATGCCAAGGGTGGATGACTTCCTGGATCACCATGGGGTACCAGGCACCTGTCAACTTTTGACATGATGGAAGGCTTTGGCAGATCTGCCAACTGACTTAGCCATGGAAAAACACATTTAGTTACCCCAGTGGACACTGGCATTACTGCATCCTACCATGGGGCTTGGTCACTTTCCAGCATCTATCGGACAGACTGCTTAGACCTCATAATGCTTATAGTGCTGCTTTCCTGGATGACATTGTCATCTGTTCCAGCACCTGGGAGGACCAAGAACAGAACATCTTTGCCACCCTATGCACCATTACTGACACTGGCTTCTGGATTACCCTCTAAAAGTGCTATTTGTTTTGACCAGAGCTAAACATCTGGGCTATGTGGTGGGCGGATTACACATTGTCGCAAGTTTCCAAAGTTGCAGCCAATCGAAACTTGCTCCAACTAAAAATAAAAAGGCAAGTGCAAGCCTCCCTGGGATTAGTGGAGTTTACTACAGAAGGTTTGTCTTCTGCTTTTTCAAGAGGGCTGTGCCTTTAACAGACCTTACATGAAAGAAAAACCTGAACATTTTGGCACAGACTCCCCAAAGCAGAAACAGTTTTCAGTTATTTACATATAGTCTTAATGTCGGCTCCTGTTTTGATTAGCCCTAATTTCTATTTGCCTTGCCTTCTTGAGACTGATGCCTCAGACACTGGCCTGGTTGCCCTATTAAGCCCTAGCTGTCAACGAGCAGATCACCCCATCATATACCAGACTCAAAACCGTTGGAACAGGAGATGCGGTATGCAGCGATTGAGTGGAAAGCTCCCTGCATCAAATGGGGGCACACCCAACTTAGATATTACCTGTTGGGGTAGGAATTTGTACTGGTACTGGTTTCTACCGCTCCTTTACATGGCTTAAGGCTTCAACCCTCAGGTGGCCCAAAAGGTTAAAAATGTGGTGCAACATTGGTGGAGTCCCTCAATCTCAATGCTGGTGCCCTCTCCCATGCATGTGACATCACAGCCAAATCTGTCTACCCCATGCCCAGGCTAAGCTGGGACCATGTCACACATGTATGCCTGGGGTCACCTTCCTGGCTGTGTTGATGTAATTGGCAATATATACAGTGCCCTGAATAGTGTTTGGGACCAAGACAAATTGTTCCTTATTTCTTCTCTGCTTCATAATTTAATTATGGAAGTTCTGATGGCAGTGGAACAATGATTTCGGAGGTGTAGAGAAACATCTGATCTGCTCAAGTTCCAGTAATGCCTCCAAAATCACTGGAGTCAGTGATGTGCATTTTAAACTGTGGAACAGAGGAGGAAATCAACAAGAACTATGTCTGTTTCAAACATTATGAAGGGAACTGTATACATATATATATGTGTGTGTGTTGTGTTGGGCAGCCACAGCCACTACTCAGCCGTGACACCAATGGAATGGAAGGACCAGGGGAGAGAGGATCACTGAGGCACTACCTCCCTGGGATGCTAGAGGGCAGCCATCCTGGGCAGTTGTGGGACCATGGGTTCCTGAGGGCACACAGGACACACTGGAATCTGAAGTTTAATGCAGCCCTGTTGGGTTCTGTGGAGGCCACCAGGGGAGTTGCAGAGCCATTCAATGGATTTCCACCACATCTGGGAGTGATTCCAGGTAACACTGATGAACTACCCGGAGCAATCCAAGCAGTAATATAAAAGGAGCCGCCTCACTCCATTCTGAGAGCCAGAGTCAGGTGGTAGACAACAAAGTTTGATGGGAGAGGAGAGGAGGTGGCAGGGAAAGAGAGAAGGAAGAAGAAGAAAGAAGAAGGGACTGAGCATTACTCCTGGTGCTTTTTATTGTGCTCTATAGTAGGGAGTGAAGGAAAAGTGCTGTGACACAAGAAATACAGGTGTGTTGCCTTGGACTTGTGTCTGTGTGCCTGTCTGTGTCCAGGTATAGGAAGTGTATATACTGTATATATATATAAATGAATGATAAAACAGGCATAACAAAACAAGCAAAGGTTGTTGCAGCCAAATCACTAAACAAAATATACTCAAAATACTGTTCCACAAACTCTGAAACTCTGAGAACTATAACTAATATAGACAGTTTTAGGTTTCTATCAAGTTTTAGAAAATTAGGAAATACATGACCTTAATCTTTATACCTTTTATAAAGTGACATCATGGGTTGTGACCTTCAGTTGTGTCACAATGCAGTGTAGCTAACAACCTAAACCCACAAAAAATAATAATGTTTTGATAAAAGTAAAGTACTTTAAGAATTGATTTTAGCTTTAAATACATTGTAAATGTGAATTCTCCATATTGTAACCCCCAAAAGACACAAGTGATTTAAAATAAACAGCTAATGAATTCATAAAATATTAAAGAAAACAGAATCATAACAGATATGACATTAGCCAAAATGAATATTTTGAGAGAGGTGATTAGGAACCAAAAAACATTGTCATCAGCAGCCCACTTCTTCTATATTTCTACTCCATGCATATACAAGTATAAAACATTAGCCCAGTTACTGCTACAATTAAATGTCTTTGATGACCATGTGTAACTACAGTAGTGCTCAGATGAACACAATCCATGGATTATGACATGAAATGATCTACAGCCAAAAAATTACAAATTTCAAAATAAGAACTTCATCCTCTTCAGGAGTGTAGCCAGCCCTCCATGTGGCATGGGGTTCAATTTCCAAAAACTGGACTTTTTAATTAACTTAACTATTTTGTTCATTTCAAAACATTATATATACTTCCCAGCCTAAGGGTTTTTGAAAATGGTTAAAATAAACAGATATACAGAATTGGCCAAATGAAACATTGCAAGGCTTTCTCTCTCAACACCATGGACACCATGTCCTTCTCACTCCTAGATATCCTATCCCTTCCAATCAAAACCACATGAAAGGAAAGGAACGGTTTTGACCCAAGGTCCACAGACAGACTCTTAGTAGAGACCCATCAGAAGCAAAAATTAATTTGCTTTCTTTTCCTGTGCTCATGCCATCAACTACCTATTGTTTTGCTGCTAAAGTTGTTTTTGAGATTTCATTAGGTTGGCACTCCAACTTTTGTTCGACTTTGTTACTCGTACCTCACACAGGGATGTCAGACTGTACAGCTAAAGCACAAAATGTTACCAGAGAAGAAGAGAGAAAAATTAAATCTACAAAAAATATATATTAGGTTATTTACGTATAGAAGATATCCAATCCAGGCATCGTAACAAGAAGAGAAGAAATGTTTTATTCCTGTCACTGTAGTCCGGGAAGATATCAACTTTACTTGAGGAGCATTTTATAAATTTTTTCATTCTATTCAGTGTCTCCTTTGTCCAGTTTGGGTTGACGTTAACTATACTACATGTGAGCCTCAATGCTTCATTGAAGTCCTCCTGGTTTCCACAGTCCACAATACATTTATAATACCAAGTGTAGCTTATCCGATTCTCTCTGTAAGGATATAAAGACATTGCACACATTCAGTCATTTTCCATCTAAATTTCTGTAAAAACATCAGCACAGGTTACTCTCAGCCAATTTTAGTTTCCTTGTATAAAAGCATAACATCAGCAAGCTTTAAATATTTTATTTTACAAATGGCCACATGTTCAACACCAAATAAAAATGAATACTGTATTGAATTAAACCTACAAACAGTGACATGTTTATGAATCATTTTATGCAAACGGTAATGTTTTTCTGCTTTTCTTAAACTGTAAAAGTTTACAAAGGAGAGATGTTTGTGCCAGCAAAGCAGCGGTCCAGATGGTGTATCGCCACAACTGCTGAAGGCCTGTGCGTTGGAACTGGGGAGACCTCTACAGCGCATCTTCAACCTGAGCCTGCAACAGGGAGAGTCCCGAGGCTTTGGAAAACATCTTGTATCACTCCTGTCCCAAAGGTATCACGTCCTAGTGAGCTGAATGACTTCCGCCTGTTGCTCTGACGTCACATCTGATGAAGATCATGGAGCGGCTGCTGCTTCACCACCTGAGGCCACAGGTCCGTCACGCCCTAGACGCTCTGCAGTTCGCATACCAGGAGAAGGTGGGAGCGGAGGATGCCATCATCTATATGCTTCATCGATCCCTCTCCCACCTGGACAGAGGCAGTGGTGCTGTAAGAATTATGTTTTGGACTCTCTAGCGCCTTCAACACCATCCAACCTCTGCTCCTTAGGGATAAGCTGACTGAGATGGGAGTAGATTCACACCTTGTGGCATGGATTGTGGACTATCTTACAGACAGACCTCAATATGTGCCTTCTTGGGAACTGCAGGTCTGACATCGTGTGCAGCAATACAGGGCGCCACAGGGGACTGTACTTTCTCCGTCCTGTTCAGTCTATATACATCAGACTTCCAATATGACTCGGAGTCCTGCCACGCAAAAGTTCGCTGATGACACTGCTATTGTGGGCTGCATCAGGAGTGGGCAGGAGGAGGAGTACAGAAAGTTAATCAAAGACTTTGTTAAATGGTGCGACTCAAACCACTTACACCTTAACACCAGCAAGACCAAGGAGCTGGTGGTGGATTTTAGGAGGCCTAGGCCCCTCATGGACCCTGTGATCATCAGAGGTGACTGTGTGCAGAGGGTGCATACCGATGACAAATTGGACTGGACTGCCAATACTGATGCTCTATGTAAGAAAGCTCAGAGCAGAATATACTTTCTGAGAAGGTTGGCATCCTTCAACATCTGCAGTAAGATGCTGCAGATGTTCTACCAGACGGTTGTGGCGAGTGCCCTCTTCTACGCTGGTGGTGTGCTGGGGTGGCAGCATAAAGATGAAAGACGCCTCACGCCTGGACAAACTTGTTAAGAAGGCAGGCTCCATTGTAGGATTAAAGTTGGACAGTTTAACATCTGTGGCAGAGCGACGGCATTAAGCAAACTCCTGTCAATCATGAGAAATCCACTGCATCCACTTAACAGTGTCATCTCCAGACAGAGGAGTAGCTTCAGTGACAGACTTTTGTCACTGTCCTGTTCCACTGACAGACTAAAGAGATCGTTCCTCCCCACACTATGCGACTCTTCAATTCCACCCGGGAGTAAATGCTAACATTAATTTTATTTTAATTCTTTTCAATTTTATTACTATTTAATTTAATATTGTTTCTTTGTATCAGTATACTGCTGCTGGATTATGTGAATTTCCCTTGGGATTAATAAAGTATCTATCTATCTATCTATCTATCTATCTATCTATAAAGAGGACATGTGACATTAAGGGACAACTTTAACAAGCTACCAGTAGAACACAGAATGGCGCTTCTCTGGGTCTTAACAGACATGGAGAGGATTTAAAAAGGAAAGACTGCAGAGATATTGCAACCAATCTTCCAAGTTTCTGGATATTCCTATACAATTATTAATGTGTTTCTAAACTTTTCATTCTGAATTGTAAGTTCCAAACCTAGCTAGTTTTTCTGAGTATTGATTAGTGTGTTTGGTCTCTCTTTCTTCAGTTCATTTCTAAATTCTCTTCTTCTCAGCCTTTTCCCAGTCACACTAATGTGAACACGGTTTACACTGAGAAATGCAGAAAGATGTGATGTCACTGCAACATCAAGTCTGTGATACTATGGTACCATTCCAACAAATGGCTTCAGAATGTAGCCACAGACAGAAAACAATAGATGTTTATAATCCATCCTGCTGTTCCTTGGAGGTTGAAAGTGTCTCACACTTGTACATGGAAGGCAGCTTATAGGTTTAAATAATTATAATTGCTCACCAGACCAGGGTGACATTGTCCACTAATGCCTTCTTCTCTTTCCTCCTCTGCAGACCATCAGAAAGAGTTCCTTCCTGACCTCACTTCTGGTTCTGATCCCAGAGACACACCCTTCCTGTCTTAGCAATATAAAACTACCATTTTGTTTGTTACTGCAGATCTGTCATGAACTCAGTCTGTTAAGACAACTATGAATTGCATTTATTTTGCCTTATTTCAAGTATACAGGGTGGCTACCCCAAACCTTTTATATCTCCCTGTGATTATTTCCACAGTTGGAATAGTCTGCAGTATTTTGCACCCAAGATGAGTGAGGAGCAGGACCTGAACACGGTGCGAAGCAACATGCTACAGAGCTCTAGTGACTTATAGTTCAGGTGGGAGAGTACTGTACTCAGCTTGCCAAGTTGGAGGTGCTGGCACAGGCACATGTGGCTGTCCAACAGGCTGAGTCACGGGCTTGTCCCAGGTATTTTTGCCCCTTTACGAGAATAATGATATTGAAACCTACTTTCTTGTCTTTAAGTGTGCATCCACTAGATGCCACTGGCAGTGCTCAGAGTGGGCTAACATACTGAAGTTGTTCCTAAAGGGGAAGTGCAGTGAAACTATTATGATCTCAGAAGACAACACCAGCAACTATGACATCCTCAAGATGGAGGACCTTAAAATGTACGGCATATCACTGGATCAGCAAATGGAGATTCGATTTATAGCGACCTGCCTGAGCACAAGCTTTTGACAACTGGGGATAAACAGGGCAGTGACTACGGCCAGACACTGCCGATGCAAAGAAAGTCGTAGAGCAGCATAGAGCAGGTCACTTGCAACCAGAGTTATTATAGTTTTGACTTTTTTGCTAGTTTTATATTTATATTACTTCATGTCTTAATTTTAGTTTTAATTTAGTTTTAGTTAGCCTTCATGCCATATTTTTAGTTTAGTTTTTATTTCACAAAGTCATTTTTATTTTATTTATATATATATTAGTTTCAGTTTTAGTAATTATAGTATGGATAAAGCAATTTTGTGGGGTTAATTTTGTGCCACAATGCGAGAACTGTAGACTTAATAATTTTGGAAATAACATTTATTTAATGTCAGTAGAAACCTATAGGTATGTCCTGTTAAAAACACAAAATAAACCCTGAATTTGAACTGACTGTGGAAACACACTGCAGTTTTGCATGCAAAATTGTAATCCTAATTTAAATGGTATAATTGAAACAACAAATGCTTGTTTCTCCTTTGCACAATTTACTAAAGCCCCACCATAACAGTGATACAAAACAGCCTGACTGATTCAATTATACATCGTTCTGTTAATTTTCAAGAAAACTCTGTGCTCTAGAGAAGTGGTCATTCTGTTTCACAATCCAGATGACAACTGTCCACAAACTGAAAATATGCGTTCAACAAATGCTTGTGAGGCCGGAGCACACACAAGGTCCAAAGCCACAGGGCTAAGTTTAGGATACACAGCCACCCTGGTTTGCCAGAACTGAAGAGGATTTCCAGTAAAATCCCTGCCTAACCTCCTCCTGATATTTCTGCATTTCATGTGGAGCACTTTCAGATGGCCAAGGCTGGTTTTCAGGGTTTAAGCTAATTATTTTATTAGCCAAGTACTTGTATTTCTGAAGGACTGTGATGTTTGCTGAAACTGCTACTGTTTGTGTAGACTCATCTTGTTGTGCTTCTATGGTGTGATTGTGTTTCGCTGCCTCAATCAATACAAATAACTCTGCTGTTCTTTTCAAAGATATTAGTTCAGGAGACTGTAGGGTTAGAGAGACAGTTGGATCCATTTGACATGCGGCTGCAGGAATGGATCAAATTGGTCACTAATGGGATCGAACAGACATAAAACGTTGCGCAAACACTTAAGAAGAGCTTGTGCCAAATTTTTCTCTCCACTAGTTGACTGGAGATGTGCCTCCAGGTTTAGCAGGGAAGGTATCACCTCTGACAGAGACTGGCTATCTGTTTGAAGCTGATCTGTGTGCACGCAAATGGCTCCAATACTTTAAGTTGGTTTTCCAACTTGGCCCAATCACTGGTCAACAGTGTACCTATCCCGAGTTCATCAAGAACCTCATTAAGTGTAGCTTTAGTTTCCAGAAGTCACTTCAGCTTGTCAAGTGTACTGTTCCACCGTGTTCGCCACACTTTTAGAAACAAACAGAGAATAATGTTATTCTAATAAAAAGGTAAGAAGTTTAAACAAAATAATCACTTATTCCTAGTGCATCATAGAATAACTAAATGATAATTTTGGTCAAAGCCACTATTATTATTATTATTTATTATTATTATTCACTACTGGTGTGAATTTCCCCTTGGGATTAATAAAGTATCTATCTATCTGTTACCACTGTGGTTGCAGGATTTTGTTTTGTTCAGTTTCACAGTCTCAAGATTCATCTTACCTCTGTAACTGATCTCATTTAATAAGCTGGCCTTATTTTCTCTTCTCATATTCAGAAAAGCTTTAAAGTGTGATTTTTTAAATAAAATATTTATTAAATTATTACTGTGTACCATACTATGTACCAATGCCTGATGCAGTTTAATAAAATTTTTCCAAATTTAGTTTTATAATTTGTATATTGACACCAAATCTGGAAAATAAGTGCTCAATTAGTCTTGTAAAAACTTAAAGCTGCATTGAATCATTTGAAATAAATAATAATTTGTATTATTTATTTTACACCCAGCCTCCAGAATCATCTATTAAGTTTAATCTATAAATATAACACTACAAAATAAATAATTTTTAAATATGATAATTTATTACGATTTTACCAAGACTAATTAAAATGTAATGTGCTGTATAAATGTGCTAATGTGTTGTATTATTACAAAATATATCAGACTAGAGAGACAATGGACACATATTGGATGGTTTGCTGACCGTTTATCATACATGCCACAATCTTGCTACCTGAAACAAAAAGTATTAACCATTTCTTTGATACGTTGTGTTGCTGTATTCATTTTATGCGATGAGCGATTTATTCGTGCAGCACGTGGCATGCTAAATTTGGGATCAAGAGAGGAAACACATTTTCTGAATGAAGGCATGTCACACAGCCTGGTAGACATGCCAGTGTCAATAAACAAGTTTACTTGCGTCTTCGCTTTTGTTGTTCAGCTGAGTTCGTTCCCCAATTTGCTGTCCTCTGCAAACACGATGTTAATGTCTGCTGTCTTGTATGATGTGTACTAGAACTTGCATGTATACTCAAATTGCACTCGCTTTTCAGCCTTTTTTTCTTTACCCAGAAATATGTCGTAGGCTAATTTGTGATAGCTATTAAGGTGCACTTTAAGGTTTGTTGGGTTTTTACCTTTAATCTGTACAGCACACAACGCACCTTGCTCCAACACTATGCACTTACTGTTGTTGCTTACAGCATTATATTCAAAAACTCCCATACGGCTGTGTCGTTTTCTTCCGGACATGTTGATCGCAGATACCCTCTGGTCTGATAAAGTTTATATGCTGAATTTCATCACCTACAGGGCAGGACCGGAAGTTTATGAAAATGCAAAAACAGATTCAGCTGCGTTCTTTCAGACATGATCACGAAAACTGATTTTTTTTTTTTTAGAAATTATTATTTTATTTCAGTTAGTCTTTAAGCTACTGTAATCGTTTCGTATCGTTTTAGTTTTTCATCTCAGTTTTGTTATTTATTTTATTTCAGTTTATAAAAATGTTTTTCATTAATAGTTTTAGTCTTCGTTTTCGTTTTAGTTTACGATTATTACCTTGCTTGCAACATCCTTGTCAACACTTTCGCTGACTACCTTGTCCAGCTGGTCTGGAGACAGACGACAAACATATTGAGGCTCTAATAGACACACTAGAGCAGCATAGAGCACAGTCTGAGAGAGAAGAATGGTTTGATTGTCAAACCTGGAGAGGACGTGTTGCCCACCTGCCCACCGCATCATGTATCCCAAAGAACAGTGTCACACACGCGTGAGTAAGAGACAGCTAAAAGGCCTAAGTAATAGTAATTCTACGGCAGACCAGGGGCAGCGAGGTACACTAATTGACTTTCTCAATCTCTTACAGACCATTCTCGAGAAATCCCGCATGGTTCTGGCACTTCCAATCACGTCACTTCCAGGGCCCAGCCCTACTGATGACGTCACTTCTAGTCCTATGACATCACTTCCGGTTCAGGCCCTGATGACATCACTTCCTGCACTGGCCTTTAAAGCTGCCATCTTGCCTCCACATCATCAGTTCTGTTTTGGACTCAGTCTTGTGAATATCTCACACCTATTTCAAATCCTTTATGCAGCCAAGGTATACAGGGTATTATACAGGTGGCTGCCCCAAACATTTATGTCTTCTTGTCTTTCTTATGACAAAGGACAACTCCCCATTGCTGTTTCATGTGTTGCAAGGTAGGGCACACCAACCCAAACTGCCCTCTAATTACGAGGCCGATGGACTGCAGCTGGGCCAAGGGAGAAAGGTATGGTGATTTTGCTAACCCTCTGTCTCTCCCTGTACAGGACTGTTGCTGATAAATGACCATAGAGATACAGCACTAATAAATTCTGGTAGCAACATTTCTATTGTTGCTCGCCAGTTTGTATTATCACAACCTCCTTAAATTTTTCTGACATATGCTAAGAAGCTCATAGTTCACCTTTGTTTTGCAAATGTGTGTATTAGCAGAATGCAGCCTGCTACCCCACCCACCCCCATTCAGTTAGATGAAGCCATCACCCTTATGCAAGCCTCACAGTTCAAGTCAGTTCAAAACTGTTGAAGTGTTTATCTAACGATGCGTTTGTAAGGAATTATATAGGTAATGAAATATCATGATTTGAAATACATACATTCATATCTGTTCTGTGTCTACAACAGAGGAAATGCGAGGCAAGAAATGCTGAACACACGGCTAAACCAGAACATGCTTTCATATGTTAGAGTAATAACAACATCATTTTGACGTGAAGTATTGGGTGGTGAAGCCCAAATATCCAAGAATCACTTTCACAAAAGGGAAGTAACAGGTTTGAATCCTGCATCATCTCTGCATTTAGCACATTGAATGTGTGCTGCTATTATCATTATTATCATATAATAAAAATAAATTTGATTTGAGTCTGTAACATCTTGTATAAATTTATGGTACTTGTAAAAGACATTACTTTTCCTTGCACGGACATTCACATCAACATGTCATTTGAATGATTTTTTATTCAGTTTTATTATTGGTATCTTGAATAAAACAATTTATTTGAACAATTTTTTATTCAAGATATTGAATTTAAAAAAATCGTTCAAATAACACGTTGATGTGAATGTCCGTGTGCAAGGAAAAGCAAAATCCACCATAGACACTACGGTGTTTGCCCAATAAGATACCAAGAAGAAATAACTGAGCTGCATTTGTGTGTCTGCTTTTATCTCTTCAATGCTAACCTTTACAAGTACCACAAATTTACATTGGGTGTTACAGACTTAAGTGTCAGATTCTAGTGTTAAAACCGCCATGTTTGCCTATCATTTTTGTTCTATTGTTTGAATGAAGTCTGTTGAGACCTATTGTTCATGGAACCAAAACTTCATTTTTGGCAGCCTAAGTGAAGAATATAGGCAGCTGCCACAAACCTGCTTCTCGCCTGTCCAATCCTTTCACACTATTAGCAAGGAAACATTAACAGGAACCATGGGTAAAGGGTTGACGATATTCATTGTACTTCAATTTCATTGATTTTTGTCATTTTATTAGGCTAGGCAGTTTAGTTCATAGACTTCAATATAATTTATTTATACTTTATGGGGCTACCTGATTAAGTTATAATATGTTCTTGCCGTCATAAAAAGCAACCTAGTAGGCTGGTAGTTTAAAAACACTGCCATTTTCAAAATGAAAAGAAAGACAGTAAGCCTTCCAATACCACACTACAGCCCAATTTCTATGTGTTCTCTGCAGGGTCACACCTCAGGCATGTATTCTGCCATGAGAGTCTTTCAGATAGATTGGCAGTGATGATTCCATTAAAACCACCTTTTAGCACTTGCTATGGTGAGCTGACAAATTCACAGACATCCTGCACTGAAACCTTTTTTCAAGTCAGCATGTTAGCAGTCAGCATGTGGCTCGGACTTTGGTCACTATTAGGCTGAAACTGTGTCATGAATTAATTGTTGTAAATTTTGGAGATTCAGAATAGATATTTACACACGATAATATCACATTTAAATCACTTGTAAAATTTATTTGAAACATCAAATAAGAGAAAATGAATATGAGTCGAAGAAACAGAGCTGAGTCACATTAAACTTCAGTGTGGATGTTGCCTCAGTTGACTGTAGTGACACTTCAACTCAAACAAAGCATGGACTTTCCAACTCATTTTCACCATTAGATCTTTTCCAAACCATTGTTCCAGGATTTTGTTTGGAGAGAGATTACGGGAGTTGACTGCAGCAGTTTCAGTTGGTTCTATGCCTCCAATAGATGGCAACTATTCTATGTATACTAGTATGGCTTTGAATGTGTCCCTAATCGTCCAACCAGGATGGAAGTGTTGATGAGGTGAAGCGTCCTAATCCTTGCAGACCTGCACATACAACTTGATTACAGTTTTAGTATTCCACTTTCATTGGTACAAGTTTTGATAAATAACACTACTACAATATTGCAGTTTCCTCAGTTGTTCTCCAGTTGTAGATACGTGTGAGTGCACTCCAATGAAAGCATGTTTATAGCAAGTGAAAAGGACATAAGTTTGAATAGTTTCCTGTAAAAATCAATAGTTAGCCTTATAAAACGAAATTTAGCATAATTGCTAAATATTACAAAAGAGCATAAAGAATATATAATCAATGAGCCAAAAGTAAACACAGAGCAAATAGTTGATTTAATGTTCCCTGACTATAAATGTCTTTATTCTTTCTCAGCTTTTTCTTGAGCTATGGCATATTTGGTACCCCTTTCACTAAGGTCATTCTTGTGAAGAATTTGACAAAGTTGGCTACTTCCATTTAAACAAAAACACATAATACTCTGAACTGTATAGTACTCCATATGTCACAGTCACAGTCTTCTGCAACTAGGTGATGTAAGCACAAATGTGTACTCGCTTAAATTGTCTCAAATACTGTATCTCTATTTGTGGATGGAAAAGAAATTGCAATGCAAGAAGAGATTCTGTCATCACAACAAGCCATCTGAGTCAACCTCCTACCACAAGCTGTCATTTAGCGGGCACTGTGTGTGTCACTGTGTTGTGAAAATAAACAAACCTGTACTGAAAATGAGCAACTCACCTCTGCTTAGTTATATCAAAAGCTTTCACTGCAGTGGAGTGCTTAGCTTTAAAATCTGGCTAAGTAAGAGAAATTGTTTATTGCTGGTGAAATGCTGAAGTTCATTTGGAAAATAATGCAAAAAAGCAATCCTGCCTGCCTTGCCCATTAATAGCTATGCCACTGAATATGTCAGTACTTGTTTCTTGTTTCTTTCTGGTCAGTAGCTTAGTACTTGTGCTTGGAAGAGATAAATAAAGTCCCAATGTTAAGTGCAAAGCAAATGAAAATGCTTGGTTAGCTGGACTGTTTATTTTAGTTATTCTTTTTCTTTTATTAACCACATACAAAGAGCACTACGCTCAGTGAGAGCAAAGCAGCAGAGCTTAACTATAGATGTCCAGCTCTGCAGGTTCCCACGTTACATACAACTGAACTCAAGCACAGTAGCAGAGCACAGCAAAGCTGCTTACAGAATCCATCTATATGTGTGCATGTGTTTTCAAAAACAAATTTCGTGTTTGAGTTTCAGATTTGCCACTATCATTTTGGCTCGGTCAGATCATATGGTTTTGACAAGAATTATTTATTTCATGCCAGGCTTCTTGCTGTGAATATTATAATGTTCCTAACATGTCATACATTTGTTGAAGTGCATGAGAAGGATGACTGGCTGTGAGAAATGCCTACATGCTACCAGGTCATCAGCAGTGTACATCTTACATATACAACAGAAGGAGCACAGATACTGAAAATGATTTACGAACAGACACTGACTACAGATGACACTGAAAAATGCTTACAAGTCATTGAATATTGTTTTATGGAACACTACTATGAAAGTTATTTTTACTCATAAATATGTTTCTCTCAAATTGATTATACATTGATTATATCAAGCCACTTCTGTCTTTCTTGATAACTTGTGCTTTTAGCACTTTTAGAAAGCAATTTTGATTAATGTCTCTTGATCTGTTACCCAGTCCTGTTGCTACTTTAGTACAAAAACAAGTATTGATAAGAAAAGCTGTGCACTCTAGTGTACCAGAATCCAGACCAAGGGGCTTGTTAATCACTAACTAGCAAAAACTAATCACATACTTCTGTAATTGTCAAGTGTATTTAAAAGTGTTACTAACATCTGTAAGTCAGTCATCTCTTTCCATGTATTGAGTGCCAAAGCCTCAGCTTTCACTTTTGTGGAATTAGTGAAGGTAGACATGGTTTATGAGTATTTTATCATGTTAACAGATGCACCTTAGAAAAGACTACCAATGAACCTCTTAGGTTCTCTTCTTAGAAGAGATAAAAGAAATGTCAAAACCAACTATACAGTGGATTTAAAAATATTCAGACCCTTTCATTTTCTAAACACTTTCTTGTACATTTGCTTTGAAACGGATAAAATTGCCATTTCTGCACATCAATCTACACATACTATTCCATAATGACAAAGCTTTCTGAGAGTTTTGCCAATTTATTAAAAATCAAAACTGGAATTTCTCTTTCATAGATGTATTCAAATCATTTGGTGTTGCATTCCAAATTTTGCTCTGGTTCATCCAATGTTGCCTTGGCTGCATACTTCAAGTCACTGTTGTACTGCAAGATGAACTGTCTGAAGTGTTGTACATTAGAGGTGCTGATTGGAGACTAAGACATACTGACACGCTGGCGTGATCTTTGCGATCAGAAAAGAAGCTGCTAAGAGTTTTGTGTTCTGAGGTGTGAAAGTTAATTAAAAATACATTTTGTTACTTCTACTAAAAACTAAGATAGGAAAGACAGTGCAGAGAAGGAGGCAAGGTTTCTTTTTATATTAAACAGAATTTTAATGCAGGTCCTCTTCAGTTGGAAAATGAGCTCCATCTTAGTGACTTTGTTTAGAAAGCATTAGGGAAAGAGGTCTTATTTTAGGAGTGTGTTATACATATCCAATGCAAACAGTTATTTCAATGTACATTATTTTAGTAATTTAAAAAGGCAAGTTTACATAGGGAACTCAAATATTAACTGGGATAACCTTACAAACAGAGGACAATAAAAGCAGGAGTTTTAGAAGTAATCAGTGACTGTTTTTAACGCAGTATGTTAAAACACCAACACGGGATGAAGCCTGTCTGGATTTAGTATTTTTCAATAATTAGGATAGAATTGAGGGTGTAGAGGTGATTGAACCGCAAAGGACACATGATCATAATATAAAATCAGTGTTTTAGAAGAGTGTGGATACAAAGAAGAAAAACTATTAAGTTTAACTTTGGTAGGGGAAATTGTGAGCAGAATGTATGGAGGATGGAATGGGATAGGCTTTTAAGTGTGGAGATAGTCAGGGGTCAGTGTTGGGGCCACTGCTTTTTAATATATAAAATGATTTGGATAGGAATATTAATAAGAAGCTGGTTATGTCTGCCAATGATACAAAGATAGGTGGATTGGCAGATAATTGAGAATATGTTGAATTATCACAGAAGGACTTGGACAGCATACAGGTTTGGGAAGATTTGTGGCAGATGAAGTTTAATGTCAGTAAATGTAAAATATTACACATACAAGTAAAATGTGAGGTTTGAATACACAATGGGCGGTCAGAAAATCGAGAGTACACCTTATGAGAAGGATTTAGGAGTCATAGTGGACTCTAAGCTATCGACTTCCTGACAGTGTTCAGAAGCCATTAAGAAGGCTAACAGAATGTCAGGTTATATAGCGCCTTGATGTGTGGAGTACAAGTCACAGGAGGTTCTGCTCAACCTTTATAACACACTGGGAGGCCTCATCTGGAGTACTGTGTGAAGTTTTGGTCTCCAGGTTACAAAAAGAACATACCAGTGCTAGAGAAGGTCCAGAGAAGAGCGACTAGGCTGATTCCGGGGCTACAGGGGTTGAGATAGTAGGGAAGATTTAAAGATCTGAACCTTTACAGTTTAAGCAAAAGAAGATTAAGAGGAGACCTGACTGAAGTGTTTAAAATTATGAAGGGAATTAGTACAGTGGCACGGTGGCGCAGTGGTAGCGCTGCTGCCTCGCAGTTAGGAGACCGGGTTCGCTTCCGGGTCCTCCCTGCGTGGAGTTTGCATGTTCTCCCGTGTCTGCGTGGGTTTCCTCTGGGCACTCGGTTTCCTCCCACAATCCAAAGACGTGCAGGTTAGGTGGATTGGCGAATTCTAAATTGGCCCTGGTGTGTTTATGTGTGTCCTGTGGTGGGTTGGCACCCTGCCCAGGATTGGTTCCTGCCTTGTGCCCTGTGTTGGCTGGGTTTGGCTCCAGCAGACCCCGTGACCCTGTGTTCGGATTCAGCGGGTTAGACAATGGATGGATGGATTAGTACAGTGGATCAAGACTGTTACTTTAAAATGAGTTCATCAAGAACATGGTGTTATACTACATTTTTCTTTATGTCATTATATCTGGACAATACTGTTATGAGTTTTATTCACATGTGCATGTTAAATTTGGCACACAGGGGCTCAGCAGTTAGAATTGCTAGCCAAGCATTGGATTAGATAGCCAAAGACAACTGGAGGCTTGTATAGTCAGCTTAAACACAGGTTAGGGTATTTCTGTCCTCTATCAGCACAAATCTCCTTTCCTTATTGGGAGAATGAGAAGCGACATGTAAGCACTATGATATTTCTGTATTTTGTGGAAGAGGAATTCAGCCCTTGTTTAGAGACAGAAAGGACCAGCAAGTTGAAGAAGAACAGTATAAAAGGTCTGGACAGTGGCCAGACCCTTGGAGGCTGTGTTGACACAAAGTTGTTGAAAAACCTCCCAGCGTGGGACGGAGAAAATGGCTGACTGTGTTGATCTAGATTTCCCACCTGGATAAAGTCTGTCCATATGCCTCCCGTCTGTAACGCGTAAAACGTCAGTAAATGTAAGCTAAAAGATATTTTTCTCATGTGATTCTTGTACGCGTAATCACGATGGGAGGATATTGCCTTTTCTGGTATATTACTATATTGTTTAGTTACTTAATATGCCGCAATTTCAAAGACCACATTTCCAAGAGAGCTAATGCCTCTTCAGAAAACACATGGGGACACAGTTGGAAACTTGTTAAGAGTAAATTTCATACAAATATTAGGAAGATTTTTTACACAAAGAACCACAGACACATGGAATAAGTGACCAAGTAGACAGTAGGCCTTTATAGATTTTCAAAACTCGATGTAATTTTTTTTTAGAAGAATTAAGTGGATAGGACTGATGAATGGCCTGTTCTCATCTAGAGTGTTTCTCTTTATCTCAGGAGCAGTTTGTCCACATATGAAGAGGGTGCCATACCAGCAACAGAAAGAATAAGTCACTGTACATCTGCCTGTGAAAGATGTCATCAGTACCCATGTGATGTTGAGATATGAGTGACAGTAATAATAAATTAAGACAATAAAAAGGCAGAGAAAAACTGGAACAACTTTGCATGTTTTCACCATCTCATAATGAGTAAAACAGAGAGGAGAGAACTGGTGACTCTTGGGGACATAAAGAAATAATAAAACAGAAGAGATGAGGCAGAAGTCTTTAAATGTACACAAAGCTGTAAAGATGAAAAATTAAAGAAATAAAGGAGAATTACATTGAAATGAAAAAGTAGTCAAAAACAAAGGATAAAATGCCCTGACATATAAGACATGGAAGTAATCTCATCAATTCCTGCATATCTATGACTGTTCCAAAGATGTCTATCCTTATTTTAGTCTGCCTAAAGTATATTGATAATTATTAAAACATACCTTGCAGCCTCCAAAATACTTCTGAATATGAATTGCCGAAGTTGTTGTAAAGCCTCCTTGTGTTGTGAAACTCTGGTTTTGTACTGGTGATATTGTCTCAGAAAACTGAAATCACTTTCATAAATCCTCTCAATGTCTGTCAAGGGTACATCATTTGGAAAAGGTGAAAATAAAGAAATGATGTGTGGAAGGCTGTCGTGTCCTTTCACTTCTTTATAATTCTGAAATAAATGATACATGGCCCAAAAGGTTCTTTCATTGAATCCATCTAGAAAACTAGAAAAATGAGAGGTAATTACTACAGAAAAACAATATTATTTTCTATGTCACGTTTTTATAGAGAAGAGGTAGTTCAAAGTGTTTTACAAGAAGTGAAAGAAAGGGTTAAAATTACAAAAGATAAAAATGAAAATAAAAGAAATACAAGACAAATAAAGAAAATAAAATCTAAAAAGGAAGAGTCCCTAACAGAACTACACATATCTTATATTACTGTCACTTACAATACATTGTTCTCCTCGTTCCTTTCTGTGTTTCATTTTAATAGGAGATGCTTATGGTGTTTCTCACCAACCTGCTCATCTGTGCTTTGTCTTTCTCATGACTGACTCCACAAATAACTTAAGGTTTGTCAATAATTGCACTGATCTTTGAAAGAAATGTAAACTGGGGACTCAAAAATCATGAGAGTTCATATAACAATGTAGAGGAGACAACCTGAAATAAATGGAGGAGCAGCAGCTACATGGACAAAACAAGTACTTTTAGAATAAGAAAACACCTGGGGCCGCAGTTATACTGCCTGGGTAGAATTAACAATAAAACATGGCGTATGGACTAAACCTGAAATGTGCGTACACAAAAAAATTCAGAAGCATAAAACTGTGTGTAAGCAAAGTTCTACGTATGTTTCCTTTATAAATCCCAATCAACATGAGTTTTAATGCACATGCCTAAACCTAAAGCCACACCCCAACTACCCCAGAATTTTGCTTATTTGAATATGCAAATCAAAATAAATAGCCCCTTCTGGTCACTGTTTTGTTAAAAGACAATGGCAAAAGCACATGGAAAAAGAATGTCAACAAATGAGAAATGGATGCTATGTTCAATGAAGTGGAGGGAAGGAAAAATGTACTATTTGATGGCTTAAGCAGTAGTGTAAACAACAAAAGGAAACAGATGGACTGGCACAGCATGGCAGAGGCACTCAAAAGTTCAAGTTCAAGAAAGTCACACAGTGCCTGAAATTAAAACAAAGGTGGTCAGATATCAAAGTCAATGTGAGAAGGTGAGTTGCAGTTCACCATCTGAGTATCAAAACTACTGGAGGAAGTAGCAGAATTCTGGGGCTCACATTGTTTGAGCATCGTGCTGATGCAATTACTGGCTAGACACTTATACTGTAACCGTCATTTTAATGTCACTAAGTCAATGGGTTGGTGAAGTCTTCAGTGAGTATCTGCTGTCACCTAAGTAATTGTGTTATATGGTTACATCATACAGATAACTAACAAATTTGACCAAAACGGTAACACTTAATGTCTTGTCTTACCGAGAAGCCAGCCATCACACACAACATCATTGTCTAGTTTATTTTCAACACTACTATTTCTCAAAATGAATGAATGAGTTGAGCCAGGTCATCTCATCACAACATTAATAAGGCGCATTTTCATCACAGATAATTTGCACATTAATACAGTGGAAATGTTTTCTATGTACATAAACAAATTCATTCTCTGAAGGCACCTTTATAGCCTGCAGTTGATCACTCTGATTACATTTGGAAAACCAGATGTTGCTGAGAAATATGCTTTGATGTTTTCCAGTTCAACCACGATGTAAGAAAATCTTATCTATCTGGATGACAAGTAAATAATACCATCCTATACAGCTGGCATGTTGTGACTCACTGATGACTGAGAAATACCTGATTGGTCAGCCAAATCACATTGAAACGCTCCTGTGGCTAAAACCCGAGGATGGACAGAACTTGAAAGGAGCAGGTAGAGCACAATTCCTCAAAGTCTGCCTTTGTAAAGCCAGCGCCAGTTCAGTACAGTGCCAAGAGGAGAGCTCTTGGAAATCTAAATTAAATTAGAAGCCAGTCATCATCATGTGCCAAGAAATCAAGTATGATCTCTAAATACATGCTTTGTTCTAAATCTTCCATTTGCGATGTCTTCTAACAAGCAGCCATGGTAGTAGAATAGTTTGACCATTCCGTGCACAATTAATATGGTTACTGATTGATTACAATCAACTGCTGGCTGAGGCAACATGTGCTATAAAAGTTCTCCAGGGCGACAAGTTGTAAACCGATAATTCTCTGCACTACAGATACAATGGGTTAAAATACTCTGAGTGGTGCACTGAGAGTAACAACATTAAAGCAGCTATAGCATTTGGAATGGCTTGGTCATTCCGTGCACAATTATGTTGTTGCAGGTTGACTAAAATCAGGTGTCTTAAATTTGCAAAGGAAATACAATTCATTTCTGTGTATTTGATAAAGCACACATCATGGATGTGAAGCTAAGGAAGAAAGGGAGACCAAACAGAAACAGTTTTACCAAAAGAAACATGCATGTGCATGGATACTCTATTATTATTTCTGATACCTCTCGATGTGAGTGTGGAAACGGGCGTACACAATATTTTTGCTCATTAGCATTGTTTATACTTGAGGCCCCAGATAAGTATTGGAAGGATAACATGATCACAGTGCTGCCAGTCACACAACTACAGAGGAACATTACTCTGAGATCTAATGAATCTAAAAAGAGACAAGAGCACTTTACACAAAACAGGTCATTTACCGCATAGAAGATATCCGATCCAGACAGTCTGACAAGAAGTCCACAAATCTGTCATTTCTGTCTTTGTAGTTCATTACCAAGTTGACTTTAACTGAGGAGTTTTTATAAAGAGGCTCATTCTGTTCAGTGTTATCATTGTCCAATCTGTGGCCACATGGACTTTACTATTGCTCAGCTTCAATGATTCAGTGAAGTCCTCCTGGTTTCCACAGTCCACAATACATTTAAAATACCAAGTGTAGCTTATCTGGCCCCTCTGTAAAAATATAAACACATTACACACATTCTGTTATTTTCTATTTAAATAACATTTTTGTAAAAGCATCAGCACTGGTCACTCTCAGCCATTGTAGTTTCTTTCTATAAAACCATAAAACCATATTTTAATTTTCCAAAGAGCAATTTGTTCAAAATCAGATACAAAATTAATAATATATTGAATTCATCTTGTAAACTGTGACATGTTTATAAATAATTTTATGCAAACAGTTATTTTTATTTATCCATGTTTTTGCATTTGAAAAAGTGCATAAAGGAGTGTGACAGATTAGGGCTGTATCGCTCCCTTGAACCCCTGTCCAAGACTCCAGACACCAGATAAAAGTCCAAATGGTGACTTTATTTGATTGCCACAGTGCACAAAGCACCCTCTCCTCCACTATACTCATACAAATAACAATTCCAAATACAATAAACCAATCCTCCGACTCGCAGACGCGTTGCCATCCTTCCACCCAGCTCAGCTGCCGTCTGGGAGCTCTCACTGTCCTTTATATACCCTGATCCAGAAGTGTTCCCAATCCCCAGTCCATGTGATTCTCTATCACTTCGGGTCAGGTACAAGTCCTTCTTCTCACCCGGAAGCATGTCACTCCTGTTGTCGCTCTTCCTGTGACGCACTTCCAGGTTACAGGGCACAAATGATTATTCGGTCCTCCCTGCAGCTCCCTCTTGCAGCCCCTGTGGTATCCAGCAGGGTGCGTGTATAAAACTACATAGTCCATGACTCCCTGCTGGTCTTCGGGGCACCTCCATACTGCAGGGAGGGCTCCATCTGGCAGTCTGGGGGTATTGGCCGGGATCACAAAGCGGCCAAAGACCACAGGAGAAATAAAGAGGATATGCCACATTAAGGCACTATAGTGACGGACTACCCATAGAACACAGAATGGCATTACTCTAAATCTTCACAGACATGGAGAGGATTTAAAAAGAAAGACTGCAGAGATGCTGCTATCAGTATTCCAAGGTTCTGGATATTCCTAAACCATTTTTAAAGTGTTTCTAAGCTTTTTTCTGAGTTGTGAATTCCAAACTTAGCTGTTTTATTTGAGTATTGATTAGCGTGTTTGGTCATCTGGTGATTTCGATCTCTTCTGATTTTCCCCAGCCCAAATGTTTCATTATAGTTCTCTCTTTTCATGAACATCTTAAATTCTTTTCTTATTTGCCTTTCCCAGTCAGACAGAACTAATGTGACCCTAAGATGAAGAGGAAGCAGAAGAAGAATTAAATGACAGGAAGGTACCCACCTGGGATGAAAGAGACATGGCGGTGGAACAAAGAGGTTCAATATGTCATAAATCCTAAGAAGGAGGCAAAGAAGACATGGAACAAGTCGGGAGAGACGAAGATAGAGAAATGTATAGGCAGACAAACAAAGAGGCAAAGAGGTCAGTGGGAAGAGCCAAGGGACAAGCTTAGGTGGAGGTGTGTGGAAAACTGGAGGCACAGCAGGGAAAAATAAGGGTTTTATAATAGCAAAGACTAAGGACAGGGCTGGGAAGGATTTTAATCAGATAAAGCAGATGAAAGTAATGTGGCCTTGAGTGACCAAAATAGGTAAAGAAGAGATGGAAGGAGTACTTGTTGAATGAAAAAATCTAAGGTAGTATTTAAGGAGGAAACCCCAAATGAAAGCCTTGTGCCAAGAATAAGGAAGCAAGAAGTAAAGGAGGAACTGAAAAGAATGAGAAATAGAAAGACAACAGGACTGGCTGAAATTGTGGAATTTCATGCAGAAGATCTATGGGCAGGAGAGAATACTAGAAGATTGGAGGATTAGAGTGGGATCATACCATTTAAAAAGAAGAAGGGCGATATTCAGGATTGTGGAAACTGCAGATGGATAAAGCTGATGTCACACACAATGAAAGTTTGGGAAAGGGTTATAGAGATAAGGCTTAGGGAAGAGATCACCATAGGGGAGGATTAGTTTGATTTATGTCAGGGAGAGGAGCAACTGATGCAAGCCTTTGCATTGAGACAGCTGATAGAAAAGCATCGGGAAAAACAGAAAGGCCTGCCCATATGATGTTTAATGTATTGGCAAAGGCTTATAATAGAGTGCCACCTCAAGAGGTCTGGAGGTGCATGACAGAGAAAGAGGAAACAAAGAAGGATGTGAGGATTGTCCAGAATATGTACAAGGGTGTGAGGACTCAGACTGAAAACAATGTTGGGGTTAGGTATGGGATAGGGGACAAAACCCAGTGTAATAGATAGCCCGACCACAGACACGGCACCAATGTCCACAACACATGTGTTTATTTACAACTACTGTATTTACAATTCGGTTCCACCAACTCACACACAACTACTCAGTCCTTATCCTCTCTTTGGCCACCTCCACTCCTCTCTCACAAGCTCTGTCTTCCTCCTCCCGACTCCAGCTCTCCACATGGAGTGAGGCAGCCCCTTATATAACGCCCCGGATGTTCTCCAGGTGCTCTTAAGATGGTCTTCCGGCAGAACTTCCTGGTGTGCGGAGGTGCTGTCCTCCAGGGCTCGGGAACCATCCATGCACCCCACAGAGTTGAGCTTCCCAGCTCCGTATCAGTGGTCCTTGATGGAAACCAGGGGGACTGCCCTCTTGCGCCCAGAGGAGATATTGCCCCTCTTTGGTCTTTCCCTGCTCCAGGTGTCCCGGTTAGGCAAGGTCCCTGGTTGGCTGCCACACCAGTTAGAGTAAGTCAGCACCAGGGGTTCTTCTTAAAGCACTTGCCTGTTCAAGTCCTTCATTGGTTATGGATGTGTTGATTAACTCATGGCACGAAACACAAATCCCCAGTTGTTTAGCACCAGAAAGGAGGAAGTGTAGAGAAAGTTCAAAGAAAGAGAAGAACTTTTGAAGATGGAGGAATGAAGATAACTTAGAAGAAGACAGCATATGTGAGGTTTAATGATGATCAGGATTCAGCAGGGATTGGTTCCTGCCTTGTGCCCTGTGTTGGCTGGGATTGACTCCATCAGACCCCGTGACCCTGTGTTCGGATTCAGCGGATTGGAAAATGGATGGACAGATGGATGGATGGGTGGAGGATTCAGTAGTTAGCCTGCAAGAAGAAATATTGGAAGGAGTAAATATGTTTAAGGATTAGTTGTAGGCCTAGATGGAGAGTTAGATGTGCAGATATCCCACAGAGTGTAGTGTGGATGGACACAATTACAATTGCAAACAATTATTCACTTCTGTTTATCTCAAGTTATGTTTCCAGTGCTAAATTAGGTCTTTGTAGTTCGTAAGACTTCATCTCATATTCTTTAAAGAAAGGTGATGACTGGAAAACAACATTTTAAACAGGTAATAGACATTAGGAATACAGAGTAATGCCTTACGGTTTAATCAATACACCAGTAGTTTCTCAATGTTTTGGGTGTTACTGACACACTGGAGTGCGCAAGGATTATTCAAACCAAAGATGTTGTCAGGAAAAGCATAGGGTCAAGAATGGAAGGGCAAATCAAAGCCAAGTAAAGACAAACCAAAAAGTCGAGAAAAATAAAAGTCAAAATAAGAAGACGGTCATAACCAAAATTCAAAATCCTACCACTAATACAGTCAAATGTTTTTGTGTCCACTGTCACACTGCGTGTGCATGCGATGCAGCGGGAGTACAAGCGGAGAGTGAAATGCCGGTTTAGGGGTACTTATACCTTGTCTCCCACCCGGCAATTCTGGGAAGAGCAAGAAATTAACCACTTTCCCTTCCAGTGCCAGACCATGTCCCCTTAGCAACATCACCACCACCTCTTCCTACCAACCCTCCCCATCCTCTTTAGCAACTATCAAGGCTCACCATCTCTGCTCCAGAGCTAGTATTTCACAGGCTCATCATCGAGTATCATTTATACAATGTGTCATGTGTTTACACCACCAATGAATAAAGTAGTTTGTGATCACTGCCATAATTAAAATATTATGTCCGATGATATCAACATCATGTGTTGTATAAATAAAAAATTCAAAGTAGCTTCAAATCCAAAACCAAAATTAACCTCATAAATGAAAAACTCACATAAACTAGAATAAAGTATAAATATATAGCTTACTGACACTACATTGGGAATTGATGACATGGAAAATATCAATGATGTTTTTATCTTTAACTATTGGTGTATTATTTTGTAAAATTATGTTTCTACTAACAAGTTTCATGTTGCTAACACATGATACCGTCCAGGGTCTTGGATTCCACAGTATGTTTGGTGAGTGTTTTGAATGCATGTACAATTTATGGTTTGATTTTTTCTTTTACTTCAAGTTTTGTTTTTATTTAAGCATTGGGTTTGTTTGATGTTATGGTTGGTCTACAGTACAGGTAGTGCACTTCACATAATGTGAATGGAGAAGATGTAAAGATACTTCAAGAACATACAATAGATTTAAAATTACAGAAAACAAATTGTATAATATAAAAACTACACAGTTTTGGTGGTTCTTTTGGTGTTTTTATTCAATTTTATATATAAATGTTGTCACTGCGTGCACATGGGAGGCAGCTAAAGGGCTTGAGTAAGGGCAGTTCTGAGTCATACCGGGATGTGGCAGAGTGCACCGACTCTTTTCTCCCTTGCCTGCAGACCATTCACGGGAGATTCCACCTGGTCCTCTTGACATCACTTCCGGGTCCAAGCCTATGGAAGAAGACCTTGCCGGCTCCGGCCCCTGTGATGTCACTTTTAGGCTCGAACCTATGGTTGAAAACCCTCATGAGCCTGACCACTTTGATCTCACTTCCTGTCTTCCCCTTTAAAAGCCTCCACCATTTCCCCATTCCCTCAGTTCTGTTTTGAACTTGGTTTTGCACATCAGTGCTGTGTAACATTTCTACAATTTTCCAGCCAGGATACCAATTTTATACGGGTGGCTGTCCCAAACCTTGCTATGACTTGTGGTTAAGTTTGTGACAATGTGATTATAATTATACTGAAAATAATTTTTCATTTCTGTATTTATATTTTAAGAGGTTTAACATTTTTGAATTTTATTTTTAAGTATGCAAGTGATTCATCTCGTGATCAGGAGTTGCACATCATGCGAGCTGAAAAACTCTATAAAGCATGAAACAAGTACAAACATTTGTGGAGTTTTAAAATTACAATTGGAGATTTCTAAAGAACCTCTTCTTTGTCTGCTCCTGTTAGTGGTTGCCACAGCAAGTAATTTTTCCATATCATCCAGTCATCTCCATCTTGTTCTGTCACACCCATCACCTGCATGTCCTCTCTCACCACATCCATAAACTCCTCTTAGGCCTTCCTATTTTCCTCTTCCCTTGCAGCTCTATCCTTAGCATCCTTCTCCCAATTTACCCCTCGTCTCTCCTCTGCATAAGTCCAAACCAACGCAATCTCGCCACTCTGACTTTGTCTCTCAAAATGTCCAACTTGAGCTGACCCTCTAATGTCCTCATTTCCAATCCTGTCCATCCTCATCACACCCCAATGCAAATCTTAGCATCTTTAACTCTGTCATCTCCAGCTCTGTCTCCTGCTTTCTGGTCAGTGCCACCGTCTCTAACCCATATAACATAGCTGGTCTCACTACCGTCCTGTACACCTTCCCTTTCACTCTTGCTGATAGCTATCTGTCACAAATCACACCTAACACTCTTCTCCAACCTGCCTGCACTCTCTTTTCACTTCTCTTCCACAATCCCTGCTATGCTGTACTGTTGATCCCAAGTATTTAACTCCTCCATCTTCACCAACTCTACTCCCTTCATCCTCACCATTCCACTGACCTCCCTCTCATTCACACACATGTATTCTGTCTTGTTCCTACTGACCTTCATTCCTCTCCTCTCCAGAGCATATCTGCACCTCTTCAGGGTTTCCTCGACTTGCTCCCTACTCTCACTACAGATCACAATGTCATCAGCAAACATCATAGTCCACGGTGACTCCTTTCTAATCTCATCTGTCAACTTGTCTGTCATCTTTGCAAATAAAAAAGGTCTCAGAGCCGATCCCTGATGTAATCCCACCTCCACATTGAATGCATCTGTCACTCCTAGTGCAGACCTCACCACTGTCACACTTCCCTCATTACATATCCTGTACAACTCTTACATACTTCTCTGCCACTCCCGACTTCCTCATACAATACTACAGCTCCTCTTGAGGCACCATGTCATATGCTTTCTCCAAATTCACAAAGATACAATACAACTCCTTCCAGCCTTCTTGATTCTTCTCGATCAACATCCTCAGAGCAAACATCGCATCTGTGGTGCTCTTTCTTGGCATGACACCATCCTGCTGCCCACTAATCATCACCTAACTTCTTAACCGAGCTTCCACTACTCTTTCCCATAACTTTGTGTTGTGGCTCATCAATTTTATCCCTCTGTAGTTACTACAGTCCTGCACATCCCCTTATTCTTAAATATCAGCCCACCAGTACACTTCTTCTCCACTCCTCATTATGCTCTCACTTTCCAAGATTCCATTAAACAATCTGATTAAAAACTCCACTGCCATCTCTCCTAAACACCTCCATGCTTCCACAGGTATCTCATCTGGACCAACGGCCTTTCCATTTTCATCCTCTTCATAGCTGTCCTTACTTCCTCTTTGCTAATCCGTTGCACTTCTTGATTCACTATCTCCACATCATGTAAACCTCTTCTCTCTTTCGTTCTCTTCATTCATCAGCCTCTCAAAATACTCTTTCCATCTGCTCAAAACACTCTCCTCGCTTGTAAGTTTCCATCTTTATCCTTTATCACCCTAACCTGCTACACATCTTTCCCAGCTCTGTCCCTTTTCTCCCTCCTTAGTGTCCAACCTCTCATACAACTCATCATACACCTTTTCTTTAGCCTTCACCACCTCTCTCTTCACCTTGCCTCTTATCTCCTCGTACTCTTGTCTACTTTCTTCATCTCTACGACTATCCCAATTCTTCCTCGCCAACCTCTTCCTCTGTATACTCTCCTGTATTTCCTCATTCCACCACCAGGTTTCCTTTTCCTCCTTCCTCTGTCCAGATGTCATGCCAAGTACCTTTCTTGCTGTCACCCTTACTACTTCTGCTGTGGTTGCCGAACTGTCTGGTAATTCTTCACTACCACCCAGTGCCTGTCTCACCTTCTCCCTAAACTCAACCTTCCAGTCTTCCTTCTTCAACTTCCACCATTTGATCCTTGGCTCTGCCCTCACTCTCCTCCTCTTTTGAACACTTTGCATTCTTCAATCTCCTTTAGATTGACCCTCCTGCGTAAAATATAATCTATCTGTGCTAACTTTCTCCACTCTTGTACGCCATCCTATGTTCCTCATCTCTTCTTAAAATATGTATTCACTACAGCTATACCCATCCTTTTGCAAAATCCACTATCCTCTGACCTTCTTCATTCCTCTCCTTGACACCATACCTACCCATCACCTCCTCGTCTCCACTGTTCCCTTCACCAACATGCCCATTGAAATCCACTCCAATCTAAGAGTCTAAAAATCTTCTTAATACCATGAAAAGTACACACAGACAGTTCAGTTCGCAAACATTGGTACAAGAATGTAGTCAGACTTCTTTTAGGGCACATACACTGTCCAGATGTAAACACTAGCTTGGAGAGTGTTTGCGAAATGAAGAGTCTATAGCTGCAGGAGGAAGCTGCCATCGCTGTACTTTGTATATAAGAGGCAGATCGAATGTTATTTACTTATTTACCTTGGTTTATTTACTTACTTTCTACAGCGTAAAGTCACAAGTAGACTGCAGAGCTATAGCGCATCTTTATGTGAAAACAGCAGTGTCAGATGGTGGGGGGAGGGTGGAATCGTGAAGCGACTGAGAGAATGAATCCATCCATCCATTTTCCAACCTGCTGAATCCAAACACAGGGTCACGGGGTCTGCTGGAGCCAATCCCAGCCAACACAGGGCACAAGGCAGGAACCAATCCCGGGCAGGGTGCCAACCCACCGCAGGACACACACAAACACACGCTAGGGACAATTTAGAATGCCAATCCACATCAACAACAAAAACAACATTTATTTCTATAGCACATTTTCATACAAACAGTAGCTCAAAGTGCTTTACATATTAAAGAATAGAAAAATAAGAGACACAGTAAGAAAAGACAATAAGTCAACATTAATTAACATCGAATAAGAGTAAGGTTCTTTGGCCAGGGGGACAGAAAAACAAAAAACTCCAGGACGGCTGGAGAACAAATAAAATCTGTAGGGATTCCAGACCATGAGACCGCCCAGTCCCCTCTGGGCATTCTACCTAACATAAATGAAACAATCCTCTTTGGATTTAGGGTTCTCATGGAAGGACTTGGTGATGATGGTCATGTAGAGTTCTGCCTTTTAATCCATTCATCATTATTGGAGCATCATAAAGCTTTGAGTAGGTGGTGGTGAGCAGGCGCCACCACAAAGAAACCGGAAAAGAAACAGAAGAGAGTAGTAGTCAGTACGGATTTTAGAGCCACCATGAATAGTTATTATGAAGAATTGAACATACAGAGTATCAGGATTAAGTTAAAGTGAAGTTATGAGAAGGCCATGTTAAAGTAATGTGTTCTCAGCAGTGTTTTAAAGTGCTCTACTGTATCAGCCTGGTGAATTCCTATTGGCAGGCTATTCCAGATTTTAGGTGCATAACAGCAGAAGGCCGCCTGCCCGCCTCACCACTTCTTTTAAGTTTTGTTCTTGGAATTCTAAGGAGACACTCATTTGAGGATCTAAGGTTACGATTTGGAATATAAAGTGTCAGACATTCTGATATATAAGATGGGTCGAGATTATTTAAGGCTTTATAAACCATAAACAGAATTTTAAAGTCAATCCTGAATGACACAGGTAACCAGTGTAGTGACATCAAAACTGGAGAGATGTGCTCGGATTTTCTTTTCCTAGTTAGGATTCTAGCAGCTGCATTCTGCACTCGTTGCAAACGATTTATGTCTTTCTTGGGTAGTCCTGAGAGGAGTGCATTACAGTAATCTAGTCGACTGAAAACAAACGCGTGAACTAATTTCTCAGCATCTTTCAGTGATATAAGCCGTCTTAATTTTGTTATATTTCTTAAGTGAAAAAATGCTGTCCTAGTGATCTGATTAATATGCGATTTAAAATTTAGATTACAGTCAACAGTTACCCCTAAGCTTTTTACCTCCGTCTTGACTTTTAATCCTAATGTATCCAGTTTATTTCTAATAGCCTCATTGTATCCATTATTGCTAATCACTAAGATTACATAACCTGCATGTCTTTGGACTGTGGGAGGAAACCGGCGCCGGAGGAAACCGCAGAACACGGGAGAACATGCAAACTCCACGCAGGGAGGACCCAGGAAGCGAACCTGGGTCCCCTAAGTGTGAGGCAGCAACACTACCACTGCGCCACCGTGCCACCCTGAGAGAATGAAACTGAATAAAAAAAAAAGCTAATCTTTACAAGTATTTATTTATACTGGCTGTTACAGACTGAAATCAAATGTATGTTTTATTCTAAAATAGTAAGAATACCAGCAGCTCACTTCTCAAAAAGGGCTCGTCAGGGATTAAACCCGTGAAGTTTTGATTATCAGTCGACAGCTGATACTGTTGCGCCATGGAAGTGGTCATAGTAAATGTGTGTCACCCTAATGTGAGTTCTTTTTCTGCAGTTATATTTTTTGAATAAAAGCGCCCTTGTTCTGTTATATTTGTACCTTTTGTGAAAGTGTTTCTTTGATATTTGGACTTCAGGCTTCACACATTATAAACTTCATGTCTACATTTTGTCAATTATTACTAAAACATGAAAAACGCGTTTCTGGTTTAACAATGTGTTTACATAAATCGTTGTAGACACGGAACACACATGAAATGCAAGTGTTCCAAATAACGATCTAGTATTTATAAAGGTGTCATTTTGCTTGACTTCTCACTCTTTACAACTTCAAGCAACTGACACGCAAGGGAAACAGATTTGAGCTGAGAAAACTGTGTGGGGTGGCAGAAGTGATAGCAGGCTGCTTGCTGTTAGCTGCTTATCAACACATTTACAGGACAAAAGACAGAGATGGAGAAGAGTGAAGCAATTTAAGGTGGGGACGGATCAACAAGTTTTTCATAGGCTGCTAATTCTAGTGTTAACAACCAGAGCTGCACACATAGGGATTGCAATCAGCTTAGACACTGATTCTTGTATCCAAGCCATACCGATTTATGTGCAGAAGAGGACAAGTTAAAATTAGACAATGGAACAAACTTTATTGGAGCAGAAAGAGAGCTACGAGAAGCTACTAAAAATTCAAGGTGGAGTGTAGGAAGGAAAAATCAGAAGCATAAGAAAGATTTTAAATTCAACACTAAACCAACAAACACTTGATGATCAAAGTCTTCATACAATGATGTGTGAAGTGGAATCAGTAATCAATAACAGACCCCTCACAAAGACATCAGAAGACTCAAATGATTTAGAACGACTCACACCCAATCACTTGCTGTTAATGAAGACACAACCTGAAATGCCACCTGAACTCATTTCAGAAAATGAACAATACTCACGAAGATGCTGGAAGCAATTTCTATACATGGCTGATTTGTTTTGGAAAAGATGGACTAAAGAGTATTTGCCAATACTTCAAGAACGTCAAAAATGGCTTGCAACAAGAAGAAATTTTGAGGCAGGGGACGTTGTTCTAATTGTAGATAAAGCTACACCTTGCAATTCCTGGGTAATGAGTCGAGTCATCAAGAAAATGCCAGATGTCAAAGGTGCAGTCAGAAGTTTGTGTGCAGAACAAAACCAACACACTGGACTGACCCGTGAATAAACTGTGCCTGCTTCAAGAAACAGCCAACGTTTGAAATAAGAAATTTTTAAAATGTTTGTTTGCAGTGTTATTGCTGGTGATTTGAAAACAATAGTTAATGGAAAAGTAAAGTTAATTGGCTCATATTGAAGTCAAGTATAATAACTGACCCCGCTCCTGCATAGCCAATTAGGGGCCAGAAATGTAAAGAGCCAATCTTAGAAAGTTAAAGTTTTGAGTTAAACTCATATTATTGTTTGCTTAATTTGAATAGAATATAATTTCTTTCATAATCATAGACAATGGTATAGTCTTTTCCCCTATAAGTTAGTATGAGATAGACCTTTCTTGCTATAACTGAGATATAGTGTGATAATTGTTCAGTTGTGTTTAGAACAGATCCCAGTACAAAGGGACTTAAAAGACCCATTTTCAACTCAGAAACGTTTGAAGTAATTTGCAATGATTTGAAATGTAACAAGATTTAAGCTTTGAACAGAACTTTTCTTAACAAGGTTTTCTTTTTTTGCTATTTTAATTTTCTTTTTATGTGAACCGTTTTACTTTGAATTTTAACTAAAATTTTTAAAAGCGAAGATATTTTGTCTGTGGAATCATTTCAGGTGCGTCAGGCTTTTGTCGAGTCCCATTTTTGAATTAGAGCTGCTGAACTTTGGTAATTTTGGAAAACGTAGCTACACAGGCTGCCAACCAAGTTTATTATAGTTTTCCGCTTTATATAGTTTTTATTTCTATATTTTTCTGACCTTACTTGGAAATTCTGTTTAATTTTAGTTTCCTACATAGTGTATTTTTACTTTTAATTTAGTTTTTATATCTATTAGTTTCAGTTTTAGTTTTAGTAATTACTAGCTGTTCCCGTGGCTCCACCCGTGTAGTAGTGAGACAAGACAAACTTTACAATCATTTAAAAAAATTTAAATGTAATTTGTATTGAGAAGAATTTATATTGATATAAATATCAATATAATATTTCATATCGGAGGGCCTCTTCATAAACAATATTTTTGGTTTTGCTATCGGGCGAGAATGATCTCTGATCTCTTTGCCAAAATGGAAAAAGTCAGCAAAGTATCTGTGGCCAAGTGGAAGGTAGGCACACTCCAATGTGAAGCATTGTCATTATGTCTGATCGTGTTCAGCTGTGGCGGAGAGCGTTCCCTATGTGAGAAGAGCAGGTGTGTAATCAGAATATAAGTTTAATGTCATTGTGCTTTATACAAAAATATTTTATAAATCCACTCACATATACAGGCCAAATTTAGCACACAGAGGCTATCATTTAGAATTGCTAGGCAACTACGAAAATGGGCATTGTACTATTTCTGTATGTTAGAGATGAAATTTAATCCTCTCCTTGCCTTGTTTGGAACCTAAGTAAGGGTCTGCACATGGAGAAAACAGTATAAAAGACTTGGAGAGCAGCCAAACACCTTGAAGCTGACGGGCAGATGGGGGATAACGTCATCCATCCTGAGAATATTCCCAGCGCAGCAACAAAATGGCAGACTGTATACATCAAGATCCCACCTTGATAAAAGTCTTACTATTGCTTCCTCGTCTGTTATGCTGTGTAAATCGTCATTAAAAAAGCTAAGGTATTTTCTCTTATGTGATTTCTTACTGCCATATCACTATGGGAGATATCCCTTTTAACATTATACAGTATATATACAGTTTCGGGTTACTTAAAGCGCATGGGTCCCGGCGTGGACACAATATATAGTTTTGGGTTACTTAAAATGCCACAATTACAAAAGAACTTATTCCAACTTATTCCAACTAGGGAGCTAGCAAGCCCTAGAGAGGTAATATCTCTTGCAATTAGCAGCAACTCTCTACAATACATGTAGCTGTGATCTCTCTCTCAAAACATCAAACATTACTCCTTAACAATCTCTAGATGATAATGTCTCCTGATCAAACAGGTGTCACTAGCTAAGCAGAGGTAAGGTGCGCTAAAGCATGTGGCGAGAAGTAGAGTGACTTGAATGGAGGCTGGCACATTAATGAGGAGAGCCCCACCCAGCTCCTTACTCCTGAGGTCCCACCTCTCCTTAGCCACTGCCTGCAGCCTCTGGCTCGGATTTGCGCAAATAAATCACTGACACAAGCGAACTATGATACTTAGCACTATGAGAGAAGTCACAAAATCAAACCGGAAACTTCAAGCAATTTATAGAAAAGCCCAATCTAAATCGGTTAAGTAGTTCTCTTGTGAAAAGCAGACAGACAGACATACAGACAAACATTAGATTATATACAGTATATAAATATATATATAGTCACATGTGGCTGGGGTGGAGCCAGCCGGGATGCCGAGGGGACGGAGGAGGGCTGGTGCCTCCTCCCGACCATGAGCGGGCAACCACCCTGGTTTTGTTGGTGGCCTCGGGTGAGGGGCTTGGAAGCCCAACCCTGTAGGGGCCGTGGCCACCGCCAGGCGGAACCCCAGTGCCTGAAGAACCCTGGAGCCCAGCGCTTCCGCCACACCAAAGTGCTGGGGAAAGAAGAATGGGGACACCTGGAGGGCTCCTGGGTGCACAGCCGGCACTTCCGCCAAGCGGGGGTGTTTCCAAGGAGGAGTGCCAGGAAGCAGCTAGAGCCCATCCGGGGTGGTATAAAGGGCGCCTCCCTGCATTCGAGAGCAGAAGTGGTGGAAGAGGATGGAGCTGGAGAGGACTGGAGGCTGCCAGAAGGAAGGCTTAAAGGACTGTGTGAGAGGCCGGACTATTGGGGAATCAGTGCTGGAGGCACTGGGTTGTGCACTGGACTTGTAAATGTGTATATAGTTGTGGTGAATAAATGGTTGTGTTGGGTGAACAAGCGTTGTCCACCTGTCTGTGTCCGGGTCCCGTTTCACATATATATATATATATATATATATATATATATATATATATATATGGTAAGGTTAAAGAGCTACTATGGAGTTTAGTTTTGTTTCACAATCAGAACTGTAGACTTAATGGATACGGATGTGAAGCTTACTACACTACATGATTTACTATCTGGTTTTGTTTTGTCTGATAAAACAAGCAAAATCAAAACCAGACACTGAATATGAACAATTTAAAAACTTTTTATTATATTTTCAAACTAGCAAAATACCCGCCCTTTGCAGCAGCGAAGTACTGCCTTAAAATTTTATTAAGAAGAAAATTAAACCTTTTTAAACTGAGGAAAATATTCCAATAATTATTTGTTAAGGATCTCTTTGTATACCACATTGTGAGTTGGCCCTCCGGTTGTAATATGACCAAGCTGTGCGCTGATCTTACTCTTGAGCATGTAGCATACAGTTGGCCATGTGAACAGTAATCTTGTCTCAAATCTCACAGCTTGGATTGCTGCTGTCATAATCGGTTTGAGTTTCATGGTTTGTTTCAATTACGACAGTATTTGTAGGACTTGTGTTGAAGTGACATTCAGCATCTGTCAAGCGTTGTAAGCACACAACCGGTTTCAACGATAAAATCACATCCAGCTTTTGAGAGTTTAAACATTCATAAACATCAAAGTGTCCACTACTGAAATCGTCACCTGTCAATCTAAGATGTTTAAGAGGCACTGGTGGTTGTCGAAAGGTGTAAAATATTTGGCCATTTCGGTACACTTGAAAGCGACAACCGAACAATTCAGCGGCAGCCATCAACTCACATGCAGAACCATAGTTGAAGGGCTTAAGCATTTGACTCTTCTAGTGCTCCTGTGTAGTCTAATTATCTCCTGTACCGTCATCAGTCCACACCTTGAACCTGTCCAAGTCATTCAATACATAAGACACAATGGATATCAAGAGTGAGCCTGATATGGCGCAATATGTAACACAGAGAATGGAAAAGGCAGAGCGCCATCTCCAGGCATGGAAACCACTCAGTAAGTGACAGTTCTTTGATCGATGGTGATCACCTCGATAGACATGAGTAATGGGGAGTGCGGTTGGAATGATAAAGGAAATGGGTATCTGAACAATGTAAAGTAAGTCTAAAATACCTAAACAATAACTATAATCGTAGTAAATGAACAATAAAACAGTGGAGAAGCCGTGGATTAAATAAAAAGGCTGTAGTTATCAGCAGGGAGACGTGAATCCGTGGCGAAGCAAGGAAGGGAATGTAGAGACTGGTGACGGACGACCTTATATAGGCAGGCAGCCAACAACGTGGGAGGCGTTGGGATGGGGACCCAACGCCTCACACGTGACCGAGCTGCAAGCTATGGGCGATATATATGCGTAAGTAGGATTCAGTTAGCGTTGGGAACCCAGCGTACCAAATTTCTTGAAGATAGGCCCATAAGTAACAAAGACTGCTGAAAAGTTTAATATGGCGACAGTGGCATCATACCACTGAAATAAGTACCAAATTTCAGCCTTCTTACCTACACGGAAGTTGGAGAATTAGTGACGTTGGAATTAGAATTAGAATTAGAATTAGAACAATCTAGACGAGAACAGGCCATTCAGCCCAACAAAGCTCGCCAGTCCTATCCACTTGCTTCCTCCAAGAAAACATCAAGTCGAGTTTTGAAAGTCCCTAACGTCTTACTGTCTACCACACTACTTGGTAGCTTATTCCAAGTGTCTATCGTTCTTTGTGTAAAGAAAAACTTCCTAATGTTTGTGCGAAATTTACCCTTAACAAGTTTCCAACTGTGTCCCGTGTTCTTGATGAGCTCATTTTAAAATACAAGTCTCGATCCACTGTACTAATTCCCTTCATAATTTTAAACACTTCAATCATGTCACCTCTTAATCTTCTTTTGCTTAAACTGTAAAGGCTCAGCTCTTTTAATCTTTCCTCATAATTCAACCCCTGTAGACCTGGAATCAGCCTAGTCGCTCTACTCTGGACCTTTTCTAGTGCTGCTATGTCCTTTTGTAGCCTGGAGACCAAAACTGCACACAGTACTCAAGATGAGGCCTCACCAGTGCATTATAAAGGTTGAGCATAACCTCCTTGGACTTGTACTCCACAGATCGTGCTATATAACCTAACATTCTGTTAGCCTTCTTAATGGCTTCTGAACACTGTTTGGAAGTTGATAGCTTAGAGTCCACTATGACTCCTAAATCCTTCTCATAAGGTGTACTCTCGATTTTCGACCGCCCATTGTGTATTCAAACCTAATATTTTTACTTCCTATGTGTAATACTTTACATTTACTGACATTAAATTTCATCTGCCACAAATCTGCCCAAGCCTGTATGCTATCCAAGTCCTTCTGTAATGATATAACAGATTCCAAATTATCTGCTAATCCACCTATCTTGGTATCATCTGCAAACTTAACCAGCTTGTTACTTATATTCCTATCTAAATCATTTATATATATTAAAAATAGCAGCGGCCCTAGCACTGACCCCTGTGGAACACCACTCTTAACATCGGCCAGTTCTGATGAGGTTCCTCGCACCATCACCCTCTGCTTCCTGTGTCTGAGCCAATTCTGCACCCATCTAAAAACATCACCCTGAATTCCCACTTCTTTTAACTTGATGCCCAACCTCTCATGTGGCACCTTATCAAATGCTTTCTGAAAGTCCAGATAAATAATATCATAAGCTCCACTTTGATCGTATCCTTTTGTTGCCTCCTCATAGAATTCCAACATGTTAGTAAAACACGACCTCCCCTTCTGAACCCATGCTGACTGTTCAGAATAACTCCTGTCCTTGTCATGTGTTGCTCAATCTTATCCTTAATAATTCCTTCCATTAATTTTCCTGTGATGCTTGTTAAGCTTACTGGCCTATAGTTGCTTGGATCTGCCCTGTCACCCTTTTTATATAATGGGATGATATTTGCCATTTTCCAGTCCTTTGGAATCTCTCCAGTGCACAGTGACTTCCTAAAATATGTGTCAAGGGTTTATATATGTACTCACTAGCCTCCTTAAGAACACGAGGATAAATATTATCTGGGCCTGGTGATTTGTTTGATTTCATCTTATTTAATCTGAGCAGCACTTCTCCCTCTACAATTTCCAAATCCCTCAGTACCTCCTTAGTAGTTGTGTTTACCTCTGGCAGGTTATCCACTTGCTCACTTGTAAACACCTCAGAAAAATGTAAGTTTAGGGCATCTGCTATTTCATTGTCTGTATCTTTTAATTCCCTTTACTATTCCTGATGAACTTGACCTCCTCCTTAACTGTTCTTTTACTACTAAAATACTGAAAGAATCTCTTGGGGTCTTCTTTCGCCTTATCTGCTATATTCCTCTCCAACTGTCTTTTAGCCTCTCTGATATCCTTCTTAATGGTTGCCCTCATTTCTCTCATCGCTCACGGTTCTCTTTGCAGTCATTAGTCTTATATGCCTTATACAGCAGTTTTTCCTTTGCAACTTCTTTTTAAATCTTTATTAATCCATCGTGGAGATTTTTTTTAGTTTCCTATTACTTCCAAATTTAGGTATGTATCTGTCCTGCATTACATGTAAAACATTTTTAAACCTGTTCCACTGCTCCTCGACTGTCTCCACATTTAAAAGCTTATCCCAGTCTATCCTACTTAGACTTTGTCGCATCTGCTCAAAATTAGCCCTACTAAAGTTCAACTTAACAATTTTAGTCTTTGCATCTGTACTCTTACAAAATACTGAGAATTGTATTACATTATGGTCACTTGACCCTAGTGGTTCAATCACCTCTACACCCTCAATTCTATCCTGATTATTACAGAATACTAAATCCAGATAGGCTTCACCCCTTGTTGGTGCTTTAACATGCTGTGTTAAAAACAGTCGCTGATTACTTCTAAAACTCCTGCTCTTGTGCTCCTCCATCTGTAAGGTTATCCCAGTTAATATTTGGATAATTAAAGTCCCCATGACTATAATATCCCCTGTAAACTTGCCTTTTGATATTACTAAAAGATGTGTGTTGAAATTACTGTCTGAATTGGGTGGTCTATAACACACTCCTAAAATGAGACCTTTTCCCTAATATTTTCCAGGCGAAGCCACATGTCCTCACTAAGATGGGGCTCATCATCCAACTGAAGATGACTTACATTTAATTCCTGTTTGGCATAAAAAGTTCAATATGGCTGACAGTGGCGTCATACCACCGAAAATAAGTATCGCATTACATTGGTTTTGGTTGCGCAGGGAAGCGCCCACCAAATTTCGTGGAGATGGGGCCATGAATAAGAAAAGTTTAACATGGCGGGCGTAGTTGACCGCTATGACCGTTCTGCGTAGAATTTCAAAATGAAACCTGCTTAACTTTTGTAGTAAGCTGGAAGGAATAAGCCTGCCAAATTTCAGCCTTCTACCTACTGCGGAAGTTGGAGAATTGAGTGACATTGGAAAGTTCAGTTTGGCTGACAGGTGGCGTCATCCATGAAATAAGTATGCATCATGTGGTTTGCGGTTAGCGCAGGAAGCCACCTACCAAATTCCCCGTGAAGATGAGGGTCAGCCTTCTGCCCACACAGGAACTTGGAAAATTGAGTGGCGTTGGAAAGTTCAATATGGTAGGCCGACAGTGCGCGTCATACCATGAAATAAAGTCACGTACATCAGTTTGGTTAAGCGCCCAGGAAGCCGTCTACCAAATTTCATGAAGGTGGGGCCATAAATAAGAAAGTTCAACATGGCGGGCGTTGTCGACCGTTATGACCGTTACGTGTAGAATTTCGAAATGAAACCTGCTTAACTTTTGTAAGTAAGCTGTAGGGAAAAAAGTCTACCAAATTTCAGCCTCCTACCTACACTGGAAGTTGGAGAAGAAGTGATGAGTGAGTGAGTGAGTGAGTGAGTGAGTGAGAGTGAGTGAGGGGCTTTGCCTTTTATTTGTATAGAGATAACTCTATGCCATTTGTGTTTAACAAATGTGCAGTGATTGTTGCACTTTTATCTCTTCCTTTTATTGCCCACTTGGGATGGAGCAATTTGTAATGAAATTTAGGTGAATTTTACTCTAAATGTATACAGCACACAACATATCCTGCTCCAAGACAATGTGCTTATAATAAATGCCTTCAATATTGCATTCAAAAATCTCGAATACTAGGCTTTGTCGTTCAGCTCACTGGATGTTATACCTTTGGGATTGGGGTGATGCAACATGTTTTCAAAGCCGGGACTCTCCTCTGTTCCAGGCTCAGGTTGAAGATCTGTAGAGGACTCCCCAGCTCCAGCGTGCAGGCCTTCAGCAGTCATGGCGATACTCCATCTGGACCTGCTACTTTGCTGGCACAAAGTGTCTTCAGCTCTCTACTTAGCATGGGCTGCTGTAATTGTGGGTTGGGAAACTCTCTCCTGTCTGGTATCCAGCAGAAGGATGGTTGTAGTATGCAGTACTCCAAGGTGAGAAGTGAGTTAGAGATTGGTCAAACCTGTTAAAGAAGTTGTTCATCTGGTTTGCTCTCTCCACGTCTCTCTCGATGGTGGCACCCCGCTTCAAGCTGCAGCCAGTGATAATCTTCATCCCATCCCACACTTCCTTCATGCTGTTATTCTGCAACTTCTGCTCCAGCTTTCTCCTATACTGCTCCTTTTGCGTCATGAGCTGGACTCGGAGTTCCTTCTGCACACGCTTGAGCTCATGCTGATCACCGCCTTTAAAGCCCTTTTCTTCTGGTTCAAAAGGCCCTTGATGTCACTTGTAATCCATGGCTTGTTGTTAGCATAGCAGCGTACAGTTCTTACTGGAACTACAATGTCCACACAGAAGTTGATGTAGTCAGTAGTGCAGTCAACAACCTCCTCAATGTTCTCACTATAAGATCCTGCAGAATATCCCAGTCTATAGTTCCAAACCAGTCTCTCAGAGCCTGCTCTGCCTCAGGGGACAAATTCCTGAATGAGCATGTGTGATTGTAGGTAGCTCCCTCACTCTTGGTTTCCAGTGAGGCTGAAGGAGAACCAGGTTATGATCTGCTTTCCCAATGCAGGCAGCGGGGTGGTGCTGTATGCCTCTTTAACGTTTGCATACAGTAGGTCATATAGTCCTATTTCCCGCGGTGTTACAATCTACATACAGTGGAACCTCCGGTTCACGACCATAATTCATTCCAGAACTTTGAGTGCGTAAACCCGAGTTGGCCGTGAACGAAGCAGTTTCCCCATAGGATTGTATGTAAATACAATTAATCCGTTCCAGACCGTACAAACTGTATGTAAATATGTAAAAATATGTAAAAGATTAAGCACAAATATTTTTAATTACACCATAGAATCACTGTGTAATAGTAAACTAATGTAAAAACATTGAATAACACTGACACAAAACACCCAGGCTCCTGATCAGCTACAGCTGGCTGCAGCTCAGCTCTCTCTCTGTAGCACACACACCACCAAAGCCCCTCCTACCTCAGCTACAGGAGCAGGCTGGCTCACGAGCTCTCTCTGTGTAGCTGCGGCAAACCACACACACACACACCACCTCGTCCCCCCAATCCTTTCCCTGTCAACTGCCCGGCTCTCTCAATCTCTCTGTAGCGCATCGTTCTCGCGCAGCATTTTTTAAAATGACTTTTAAGCACAGCAGAAAAAAAATCTGGCGCTTGCAAAAACTCAACTCACAAGCAAACAAAAAAGTAAGATTGCAGGAGATCACGCTATTAAACCTAAAGCCTGATCGCTGTAAACAATGTTTTTAAAATGAGTTTTAAGCACAGCAGAAAAAAACATCGCACAAATCGAACTTCATTTAAAAACCAACTGCAAGCAACCAAAAAGTAACATTGTAACAAATCACACGATGAAGTCCTCCATGTAAACAATTTTTAATGAGTTTTAAGCACAAGGAAAAAGCGAACATTTGAAAAGAAATGTAACATCGCACCTAATCGGCGCTATGAAAACTCCATCTAAAACCTTTCATGAGTTTTAAGCACAAGGAAAAAAGCGAACATTTGAAAAAGAGAAAAATAACATTGCAACAAATCGCATTATGAACTAAAAAAATTACTTTTGAAAAATCCGTAATACAAAAACCACCAAGAAAACTAACCTTGCATGAAAGCGAGTTCTGGCATGAAGTGTTTTCCTTCAGGTGTTTTCTCTCTTGATTTCTTGGGTTTCTAGTGCTTTTAGCTGTTTAGCTGGTGGGAGTGAAAGCCTCCTGCAGCCATTCCAAAAGAAGCGTTCTTGTGACCCTCCACATTACTGGCAGTCTGGCTTTTGCTTACATTATGCTGCTTGAAAGCACGAGGGTTCTCAGATTGGTAAATGAGTAAACTGGTAAACAATTTTTCCACCTTTTGTAATTTCTTTCTTTACTTGATTTCAATTTTCTTCAAAACTTTCTTCTGACCACTCTCTACTTGCTTAGAAGCCATAGTTAACTGCAAAAGCACACAAAATACTGTAGAGCACAAAGAGAGTGCGTCTTATTGAAAACAATGAACAAGGGCGGCTTTGCTTAAATGAAAAGCATGGCAGCTCTCTTTCTCTCTCTGGCTGCCTGTGGGGGGGGGATGGTTTTGCTTGCACTACAGCCTACAGATAGGCAGGCAAACACTGGGCAGCAATCTCCTCCTCCCCTTCCCAGCAGGCGCGTGCTGCTTCGCTCTTTCTTTTTCTCTTTCAGTTCAGCTTGCAGGCAGGCAAGGGAACCTGGTTTTGTTCATTATACAGAAGTGTGTGGTTGTGAACCCGAGGGCAAAAGGTTGGCGATCTTTTGGTCGTGAACCAAGTTGTGCGTGAACGGGGCGTTAAGTGAACCGAGGTTCCACTGTACTGGGAGAAGGCAGGTAATGTTTTGTCCAGCATCACATGTTTGAAGTCTCAGCGGTGCACAAGTGCCTCGGGATGCTGTGTTTGTAACTTAGCAACAGCGGAATGGATGATGTCACTCACTATCACCACGTTCGCTCGAGGAGGGATATAAACAGTAACAATAATGAGGTGTCAAAATTCTCTGGGGAAGTAATAGGGGCAGACTTACAGCCAACAGTTAGATGTCCCTGCAGCAAGAGGAGATTTTAATGTTTACATGTCCAGAGTTGCACCACTTTGTATTCACATAGAGAGCGAGTCCTACTCCTTTCTGCTTCCCACAGGTATTTGCGTCTCTGTCTGCTATAACTGTGCTAAACCGGGTAGCTCCACGTTATAGCATCTGGGATGTTAGTTGTTAGCCACGTTTCACTAAAACACAACAAACTGCATTCTCTGGATGTCCTGACATTTTTCACCAGTGCAGCCAGTTCGTCTATCTTATTTGGTAGCGAGTTCACATATACCAGGATCACAGAAGGCACCCGAAATGTTTGTAGTGCCACTTTCTCTCGCTAAACTTGGCTTTTATTTTAAGCGCCGGCTCTGCTGCCACAATAAAGCCTACTTACCTCATCAGGTAAATAGGGAACCACACCGGCACAGGCATTTGTTCTCAGCGCTTAAAGTTGACTACTTGAATAGACGAGTCTTGGCGTGTAAAATCCATGTCCAAGTAGTAAAAGTAGTAAAATGTCCAGTGAATGAGTCCACATAAAAGAAAGTGGTAGAAGTTAACAGTGAAATAGAAAAAATACAGAAAAAAGGTTAAAAGATAAAGTCATATATTGAGCTGCTGGAAAGGCTGCCACTGTGGTGGCGCCTGAGTCATACAAGGAAGGCAGGCTCTATTGTAGGCACAGAGCTGGACAGTTTGACATCCGTGGCAGTGGCGGGCGCTGAGCAGGCTCCTGTCAGTCATGGAGAATCCACTGAACAGGATCATCTCAAGACAGAGGAGCAGCTTCAGTGACAGACTGCTGTCACCGTCTTGCTCCACTGACAGACTGAGGAGACCCCGCACTTGCCCAGAGGGACTGGGGCGGTCCGTCGGCGGAACCCTGGCAGATTTTATTTTTCTCCAGCCGTATGGGGTTTTTTTTTTTTTTTTTTCTGTCCCCTGGCCATCAGACCTTACTTATTCTATGTTAATTAATGTTTATCTTTATGTTCTTTTCTTACTGTGTCTTTTATTTTTCTATTCTTCCTTTTTTGTAAAAGCACTTTGAGCTACATTTTTTGTATGAAAATGTGCTATATAAATAAATATTGTTTTGTTCTTGTTGTATGCGACTCTCCAATTCCACCTGGGGTAAACGTTCACATTATACAAAGTTATTGTCTGTCTGTTATACCTGCATTTTATCACTCTTTAATATTGTTTTTGTCAGGTATGCTGCTGCTGGGTATGTGAATTTCCCCTTGGGATTAACAAAGTATCTATCTATTTATCTATCTATAGATATATATATATATATATATCTAAAGATGGGATGAGTGTAACATTAGAGGGATACACATTTTTTGGAAGAATAGACAGAACAGAGAAAGGAGGTGGGGGTTACTGTTTATGCCAAACAGGGTTTAAATGTAAGTCATCTTCAGTTGGATGATGAGCCCCATCTTAGTGAGGACGTGTGGATTCACCTCGAAAATATTAGGGAAAGAGGTCTTATTTTAGGAGTGTGTTATAGACCACCCAATTCAAAGAGTAATTTCAACACATATCTTTTAAGTAATATCAAAATGGTAAGTTTACAGGGGCATATTATAGTCATGGGGGGCTTTAATTATCCAAGTATTAACTGGGATAACCTTGCAGATGGAGGAGCACAAGAGCAGGAGTTTTTAGAAGTAATCAGCGACTGTTTTTTAACACAGCATATTAAAGCACCAACACGGGGTGAAGCCTGTCTGGATTTAGTATTCTGTAATAATCAGGATAGAATTGAGGGGTGTAGAGGTGATTGGACAACTAGGGTCACGTGACCAGAATGTCATACAATTCTCAGTATTTGTAAGAGTGCAGATGCAAAGACTAAAATTGTTAAGTTGAACTTTGGTAGGCTAATTTGAGCAGATGTGACAAAGTCTAAGTAGGATAGACTGGGATAAGCTTTTAAATGTGGAGATAGGAGGAGCAGTGGAACAGGTTTAGAAATGTAATGCAGGACAGATACACACCTAAATGTGGAATTAATAGGAAACTAAAAAACTCCACGATGGATTAATAAAAGATTTAAAAAAGAAGTTGCAAAGGAAAAAACTGCTGTATAAGGATATAAGACTAATGACTGCAAAGTGAATCGTAGCGCGTATGAGAACATGAGGGCAACAATTAAGAAGGATATCAGAGAGGCTAAAAAGACAGTTGGAGAGGAATAGAGCAGATAAGGCTAAAGAAGACCCAAGAGATTCTTTAAATAGTAAGAGAACAGTCAAGGAGGAGGTGAAGTTCATCAGGAATAGTAAAGGGAATTAAAAGATACAGACAATGAAATAGCAGATGCCCTAAACTTACATTTTTCTGAGGTGTTCACAAGTGAGCAAGTGGATAACCTCCCAGAGGTAAACGCAACTACTAAGGAGGTACTGAGGGATTTGGAAATTATAGAGAGAGAAGTGCTGCTCAGATTAAATAAGATGAAATCAAACAAATCACCAGGGGCCTCATGTATAAACGTGCGCGACAGAAATGTTGCGTAAGAACTTTTCCACGTTCAAATCGCGATGTATAAAACCTACACTTGGCGTAAAGCCACACACTTTTCCACGGTACCTCATGCCTTGTCGTCGCAAGTTCTCCGCTCGGTTTTGCAAACTGGCGGCACCCAGCGCCAAAGCAGTGCTACTGTTCTTGTGTGATTACTCATTATTTTCATGACGGCTTTATAAATACACAGAAACTAACCGCATATTGTTTATTAGTGTAATGCATCTGATTGTAATTAACTCGTAACAATATAATGGTCCAGGGAACAGCCATAGTATTCCAAATACCATAACTGTTCTCACTTCTCCTTCTTCTTCTTCTTCATCTTCTTTCAGCTCCTCCCGTTAGGAGTTGCCACAGCGGATCATCTTTTTCCATATTCCTCTCACTGCACAACTCAGAGTATTTATATCACTGTATCTGAGTGTGAATCACAGCAGCAGCTAATTGGAAAGAGAATTATTGGTATACAGCATTAAGGACACGCTGTCTCAGCCACTGCAAAACGTTTTAAAGCCTTTCCTGTACAGACCTCGTGGTTCAGAAACAGTTTAATCCCAAGAACTTTAAATGCACTCAATCAATTGCTCCTTGTAGAACTGTTAGGACTTATAAGTACAATCACCCCACTGTAAACTTGCACTACAGTTATAATATTACACAACCTGAGTCACTTTATAAAGCGTATTTACATGATGATTTTAAGGTGAAATGCAGCAAAATATGTTTGTTAAATTATACACATAAAACTTTAACTTCATTTAAATAATCTATATTCTTCACTGGGAGTGTCATGAAGGGTAGAATAATTAAACATGTACTATGAAGATATTTCAATGTTCTTTAAACGTTTTGAAGAATCGCGCTAAGCTTACAGATGGCTTAACGTCTATTACAGAGCTGATTGTATGGCGATCGGTTACTTGGGGAAAGAAAAGCAAGGACTCTTAGGCTGCACGCCAATATATATTGAATATAAAACAGAAAGAGAAAATAACAACACAGCTAAAAAGCAGCGACAAATTTGACAAAAGATAAATGCTTGTCATTAGCACGAGGCTCATGAAACACATGTTTAATAACGTGCTTTAGCTCCTATCATCATGAAAATGACATCACGTATACATCTCAGTATTTTAGTTATTCAGAGAGCTGTAATATCACGAATGTAATGGACTCTGTGTCCAGTTGGAGGAAGAGAGCCAGTTTAAGAAGCAAGTAGTGATTCACACACACAGAGCACATACGAGTAGAAGATCAAATACAAAACAAAGCATTTAACGTGCTACTTTAATTACGATGTGATTTGAGAAACTGGTTAATTAAACAATTTTAAGATGAAGTTTATAATGTTCTACTAAATGACAAAATAAACTACGTGATTAAAGTGGAAATGTCGAGATTGAAGTTGACATTTAGGTGCTTTTTCCCCACCGTGTGCCTTTTTCTCTGTACCCTAATAAGCTTTCATATGACACTCAGACAGTGGGCTTACAACTCGGCTTTTCATGGCGACTTTGATATGTGACTTCTTTTTTATTTCCGCACTGTGCGATTTTGTGAATGTGAGCTTTCAAGTTTCTCCAACACGCTATGTCACTCGATCAACTTCCTTTTGTTGATTATACCACGGTTTATTTGAACAAATAGTATGTTTTTCCTTTACCTCCACTTGGTATTCGCTGAAATTCTTATATTTTCCCCGTGCTTTTCCCATTGTCCCATTGAAGGCTGCGCTTAAGGGCGATTTATATTGATTTGCATATTCAAATAGGCGTAATTCTGGGAGGATTTGGGGCGTTACAAAATGCGGCGTGCGAGCATTAGTTTTCACGCTGATCGGGATTTATGTAGCGGAAGAACGTGGAAGTTGGACGCACAGATTCCTGCATCTGGAGTTTTCTGCAGCGTAAGCACATTTCGCTTTGTGCTTACGCCATGTTATAGTGCGAGTTCTACGCACGGCGTTATACATGAGGCCCCAGGCCCAGATAATATTTATCCTCGTGTTCTTAAGGAGGCTAGTGAGTACAGATATAAACCCTTGACACATATTTTAGGAAGTCACTGAGCACTGGAGAGATTCCAAAGGACTGGAAAATGGCAAATATCATCCCATTATATAAAAAGGGTGACAGGGCAGATCAGAGCACTATAGGCCAGTAAGCTTAACGGGCATCACAGGAAAATTAATGGAAGGAATTATTAAGGATAAGATTGAGCAACACATGGCAAGGACAGGAGTTATTCTGAACAGTCAGCATGGGTTCAGAAGAGGAAGGTCGTGTTTTACTAACATGTTGGAATTCTATGAGGTTGCAACAAAAGGATACGATCAAAGTGGAGCTTATGATATTATTTATCTGGACTTTCAGAAAGCATTTGATAAGGTGCCACATGAGAGGTTGGGCATGAAGTTAAAAGAAGTGGGAGTTCAGGGTGATGTTTTTAGATGGGTGCAGAATTGGCTCAGACACAGGAAGCAGAGGGTGATGGTGTGAGGAACCTCATCAGAACTGGCCGATGTTAAGAGTGGTGTTCCACAGGGGTCAGTGCTAGGGCCGCTGCTATTTTTAATATATATAAATGATTTAGATAGGAATATAAGTAACAAGCTGGTTAAGTTTGCAGATGATACCAAGATAGGTGGATTAGCAGATAATTTGGAATCCGTTATATCATCACAGAGGGACTTGGATAGCATACAGGCTTGGGCAGATTTGTGGCAGATGAAATTTAATGTCAGTAAATGTAAAGTATTACACATAGGAAGTAAAAATATTAGGTTTGAATACACAATAGGCGGTCGGAAAATCGAGAGTACACCTTATGAGAAGGATTTAGGAGTCATAGTGGACTCCAAGCTATCAACTTCCCAACAGTGTTCAGAAGCCATTAAGAAGGCTAACAGAATGTCAGGTTATATAGCGCCTTGATGTGTGGAGTACAAGTCACAGGAGGTTCTGCTCAACCTTTATAATGCACTGGTGAGGCCTCATCTTGAGTACTGTGTGCAGTTTTGGTCTCCAGGCTACAAAAAGGACATAGCAGCACAAGAGAAGGTCCAGAGAAGAGCGACTAGGCTGATTCAGGGCTAAAAGGGATGAATTATGAGGAAAGAAAGAGCTGAGCCTTTACAGTTTAAGCAAAAGAAGATTAAGAGGTGACATGATTGAAGTGTTTAACACTAGAATTACCAGAGCCTACGAAAAACTTCGTAGATCCGGCCCCACCTTAAATCGCTTCTTAAAACCGTTCTCACCTCTCCGCCAGCCTCCTTTGTCCTGTAAATGTGCAGATAAAACAAACTGCAAGCAGCCGGCTATTCCACCCCCCACCGACTCAGAACGCGTAACGAACTCCGAGCTCATGTCTCGATTCACTCTGGGAGTGAAGTGGAGTTTTAGAGTGGAAATAATAAGATTGTTATTTGGAACACACGCATTTCATGTGTGTTCCGTTTCTACAGTAATCTGTGTAAACACAATGTTAAAACAGAAACTTTTTCATATTTTAGTAATAAATGTTACAAAATGTAGACATAAACTATAAAATGTGTAAAGCCTGACAGCCAAAGAGCAAATAAACACTTTCATAAAAGGTTCAAGACTTTTACAACAGCTTTGTGGCATACTGGTAAGATTTTATCACTTAGATGTAGTAGACTTGCTGTACTTCAATAGATTCGAGTTCGATTCCCTGCTGGGGAGAAAATTTATTTATTTTACCCTTTGCCGTTCTGCCTGCCTGAACTCCCTGTCTATCTGTATAGTAATAACAGTAATTTTATTATTATATAGAAGCTTCCCTGTCTGCCTATCATATAGTGCCTTTCCTTCCTATCTATCTATATAGCTATCCCCTTAGCTGTTTTTTTTATATATCTATTATACAGTGCCTTCCGGTTTATTTATATATCTAGTGCCTTCTCTGCCTGTCTGTCTGTCTGTCTGATTGCATATAGCGCTGAACTTACTGCTCTGTACTATTCTGTCCTCTGCATGTCCTGGAGTACAAAGAAACAGCACCATACAGCAGCATGTGCGAACTGGCAAGATCGAGGAAAAACACGCAGTCACTGATTACAAACCGAAAGATGAATGAAAGAGACAATATATGTAAAACATCATCGCACTAATGCAATATTATTTGAAAAGAACAGCATCAGATCGGTTTGAATATACGCCTGATCTGGACGCTGTTCGCTTTCAAATAATATTGCATGTACTTAACTATTTTAGAATAAAAGATACATTCGATTCCAGTCAGTCTGTAAGAGCCAGTGTAAATGCATGATAATTGTAAAGGTTAGCTTTTTATTTAAATTCATTTCCATTCTCTCAGTCGCCTTCACGATCTCCAACCCAAATCTGACAATGCTGTTTTCACATAAAGATGCGCTATAACTGAAATGCGATTTATTTGGAGACGCGCTATACTCGAATGTTATTTATATAGGGAAGAAAGTACAATGTCAGGTGCTCATTCAGTGTAATAGGAACCATAGCACAGAGAGATGTGTACACTGCAACAAGTACACGTGGTCGTGAATGTAGGAAGGGTGTGTGGAATTGTTAATATTTGAATGTGATGATTTTATATAGCACGGATCGAAATCAGCAGTTCTTAGCATTGCACCACGCAAGCTGTCGTATCAACCGCCTACTGTAACTTGCTTTATTTTTCTTCACTTATAGTCTAGAATAAAAGTGCACTTGTTTTTATTCTTGTACACCAACATATGTTCCTGTGTTTGAGCGACACGGGCATGCTCAAAAAATAGACGCGTAATGCCACGTAAAAGTGCACGCAGGCACTTCAGTTCAAAACATTGGTACGAGAATGCAGTCACAAGTACGCTGCAGAGCTACAGCTCATCTTTATGTGAAAACAGCATTCTCAGATGGGGGGTAGGGAAGGATCCTGAACACGACTGAGACTGAGAATGAAAAGTGAATTAAAAAAAAAAAATAACCTTTACAAGTATCATAAATTACTGGCTGTTACACACTGAAATCAAATGCATGTTTTATTCTAAAATAGTAAGAATAAGAGCAGTTTACTTCTCAAAACTGAATCGTGTGGGATCGAACTCATGACCTTTTGAATTTTAGTCAGCAGTTGATACCATTACGCTATGTGCAGCAGCTGTAGTAAGTATGTGTCAATATGGCATGCTAAAGCGGCTTTTTCTGCAGTTATATTTTGAATAAAAGCATGCTTGTTCTGTTATATTTGTACCTTTTGTGAAAGTGTTTGATATTTGGACTTCAGGCTTAATACATTATATAGTTTTTGTTTACATTTTGTAATTTACTACTACAATATGAAAACGTTTCTGTTTTAAAAATGTGTTTACACGGATTACTGTAGAAATGGAACAGACGTGAAATGCGTGCATTCCAAATAACGATCTATTATTTCCACTCTAAAACTCCACTTCACTCCCAGATAATCAAGGCATGAGCTGGGAGAAGTTCGTGCACGCTCTAAGTCGGTGGAGGGATGGAATAGCCGGCTACTTGTAGCTTTTCTTTATCAGCACATTTAGATTAACAAAAGACACTGGCGGAGAGGTGAGAATGGTTTTAAAAGCGATTTAAGGTGGGACGGATTTATGAGTTTTTCATAGGCTCTGGTAATTCTAGTGTTAAAATTATGAAGGGAATTAGTACAGTGGATCGAGACTTGTATTTTAAAATGAGGCTCATCAAGAACACGGGGACACAGTTGGAAACTTGTTAAGGGTAAATTTCGCACAAATATTAGGAAGTTTTTCTTTACACAAAGAACGATAGACACTTGGAATAAGCGACCAAGTAGTGTGGTAGACAGTAAGACGTTAGGGACTTTCAAAATTCATCTCGATGTTTTCATGGAAGAAATAAGTGGAGAGGACTAGCGAGCTTTGTTGTGCTGAATGGCCTGTTCTCGTCTAGATTGTTCTAATGTTCTAATGTTCTATCTATCTATCTATCTATCTGCAAACAATTTATAGACAGAATTTTGCACCTGCAGGCCTGAAAAGATATCAAAATCAGAAAATAGATTTTTACTGTGTTCTGACAGGTGTAATCATGAAAATCATGGGGCTTATAAAGAACAGAACTCTTAGACTTGAATCAGTGTGCAGACCCCACCTAGTTGTATTGAGGGAAACAAAGAAAAACAAGCATTTAGTGTGAAGGTTAGGGGCAGTGAGACTTGAATAGCCTACCTTAAGAACAGTAAACCCTTAATGAGCAGGTAATAGGAGTGCGGAAAGCCACAAAATGACAGAGACAGCAACTGAAATTAGGAACAATATATACATTATCTAAAACCTGTTTATTCAGAGCAGGATCACAGGAAACCTGGAGCCTACCTTAGAAGGTTTGGATGCAAACAGAAAAAAATCCTGCTATGCAATATGTATGATATGGCTGATGTTAAGAACAAAAAGAATTTGATATTTCTGCCATCTATTTGATGGTTCCTAGTTCCTATTCCAAATATCAATAACGCACATAGTACTCATCTCTGCACCTCCGAAACATTAAATATGGCACTATTAAATGTTAGAGCTTTAACTAACAAAACGTTTTTATCAACGATCTTATTAGTGATAAAAAAATAGATTTTATTGCACTAAGTGAAACGTGGCTTAACTCAGACGTCGCAGCTGTTTTAATCGAATCTGCGCCTCCGAATTACAGTTTTACTCATGCAGACGCCAGGGAAAAAGGGGCGGTTGGCAAACATTTACTCGAGCCGGTTAAAATGTAAAGATGTCAGTTTTGGTAAGTTCAAGTCCTTTGAGTATCTCACGTTGTTATTCATGGAGATTCTCAAGTTCTAGTATTATCCGTGTATAGACCTCCTAAATATAACGCGCTTTTTGAGGAATTCTCTGACTTAATGTCAATTTTAATTACTAACTATGACACACTCCTAATAGTTGGCGACTTTAATTTTCATATAGATAATCAGTGTGATCTAAAAGTAAAAGAATTTATGAACCTCCTGGATTCTTTTGATTTGAGACAACTCATAAATCAGCCTACACATAAAGCAGGTCATACGTTAGACTTAGTGATTACTAAAGGACTGAAAGTTGATATAAAACAGATCATTGATATTGGTCTATCAGACCATTTTCTTCTACTTTTAATATAGAAATAATGATAAAAACACTCATGAGAAGCATATTGTTAAAAAACGCTTCTTTGACTCAGCAGCAGCTTTAAAACTTACAAACATTTTAAGCAATCAGTCCGTTTATAGTGCCAGCTATAATAGCGAGGATAATGTAAATAGTAAGGTGGAAAGATTTAATAAAGTGAGAGCTGCTGTTGACATAGTTGCACCTGAAAAGACAGTGAAAAAATCTTCTAGCATTGTTATACCATGGAAGACCCAAAGAGTGTCTGATTTAAAGAGAACATGCCGTAGAGCTGAGCGTCAATGGAGGAAGACTAAACTTACTATCCACCATGAAATATTAAAAGTCAAAATAACAGAATACAATAACACTGTCCGTCTTGAGAGCGCTGCTATTTCTCTAAGATTATAAATAACAATGCTAGTAATCCCAGAGTCTTATTTTCTACAATTGATCGCCTACTAAACCCAGGTAACTCAAAGGAATGCCTCCTAAGTGCTTCCAGTGAAACCTGTGAGGCTATGCTGTATTTTTCAATCAAAAATTAATGATATTAGAAATAACATAGTATATCTCCCCAACACTAAGGATCCTCCTAAACCCCAGCATCCTGTTATAAACAAATTAAAATCTTTCACTAGGATAGATTTACCTGATTTACAAAAATAATCTCTCAATTAAAACCTCCACCTGCGCCCTTGACCCAATACCAACAAGGTTTTTCAAAGAAGTATCAGTGCTAATTGATAATGTTCTTGACATAGTAAATTCGTCATTAGATACTGGGGTCTTCCCAGACTGTCTTAAGACTGCTGTAGTTAAACCCCTACTTAAGAAACATAATCTTGACCCTCGCTCTTGAAAATTTTAGACCCATCTCTAACCTGCCTTCTTAAGTAAAGTTCTGAGAAGGCAGTCATTATGCAGTTAAATGACCACCCAATAAACATGCTATTCTTGATAAATTTCAGTCAGGTTTTAGAACAAATCACAGCACAGAAACTGCACTCGTTAAAGTAGTAAATGACTTTGGTAAATGCAGACAAAGGCCATTTATCTGTTCTCATCCTCTTAGATCTGAGTGCTGCATTTGACACCATTGATCACAATATTCTTAGAAATCGCCTTAGTCAATGGGTGGGCCTCTCTGGCAGTGTCTTAAATTGGTTTGAATCCTACCTGACAGGGAGAAAATTTTTGTTAGTTGTGGGAATTACAACTCAAGACACATGATATCCATATGGTGTTCCACAAGGCTCTATCCTGGGTCCGCTGTTATTCTCAATCTACATGCTTCCGTTAGGTCAGATTATCTCAGGGCACAACGTGAGCTACCACAGCTATGCTGATGACACACAGCTGTACTTATCAATAGCACCTGATGACCCTGATTCTATTGATTCACTAACACAATGTCTGACTGTATCTCAGAATGGATGAATAGTAATTTTCTCAAGTTAAATAAAGAGAAAACTGAAATTTTAGTGATTCAGCAATAATGGATACAATGAGGCTATTAGAAATAAACTGGATACATTAGGATTAAAAGTCAAGACGGAGGTAAAAAGCTTAGGGTAATTGTTGACTGTAATCTGAATTTTAAATCACATATTAATCAGATCATTAGGACAGCATTTTTCACTTAAGAAACATAAGTAAAGTTAGACCTCTTATATCACTGAAAGATGCTGAGAAATTAGTTCACGCATTTGTTTTCAGTCGACTAGATTACTGTAACGCACTCCTCTCAGGACTACCCAAAAAGACATAAATCACTTTGCAACTAGTGCAGAATGCAGCTGCTAGAATCCTAACTAGGAAAAGAAAATCACACATTTCTCCAGTTTTGATGTCACTACACTGGTTACCTGTGTCATTCAGGATTGACTTTAAAATTCTGCTTATGGTTTATAAAGCCTTAAATAATCTCGCCCCATCTTATATATCGGAATGTCTGACACCTTATATTCCAAATCGTAACCTCAGATCCTCAAATGAGTGTCTCCTTAGAATTCCAAGAACAAAACTTAAAAGAAGTGGTGAGGCGTGCGGCCTTCTGCTGCTATGCACCTAAAATCTGGAATAGCCTGCCAATAGGAATTCCAGGCTGATACAGTAGAGCACTTTAAAACACTGCTGAAAACACATTACTTTAACATGGCCTTTTATAACTTCATTTAACTTAATTTAACTTAATCCTGATACTCTGTATGTTCAATTTCCTCATAATAACTATTCATGGTGGCTCTAAAATCCGTACTGACCCCTACTCTTTTCTGTTTCTTTTTCCGGTTTCTTTGTGGTGGTGGCTGCGCCACCACCTACTCAAAGCATCATGATGCTCCAACAATGATGGACGGATTAAAAGGCAGAAGTCTACGTGACCATCATCATCGAGGGGACTGGGTGGTCTCTTGGTCTGGAACCCCTACAGATTTTATTTTTTTCTCCAGCCGTCTGGAGTTTTTTTTTGTTTTTCTGTCCCCCCTGGCCATTGGACCTTACTCTTATTCGATGTTAATTAATGTTGACTAATTTTATTTTCTTACTGTGTCTTTTATTTTTCTATTCTTCATTACGTAAAAGCACTTTGAGCTACTGTTTACATGAAAATGTGCTATAGAAATAAATGTTGTTGTGTTGTTATTTTGAGAGAGAGAAAACATTAATAAAAGGGGACAAATATTTTAAAATATAATTCTGCTACTAGATAATTTTCACAATATCAGGTATTTTGAGCTGTGAATTAATCAAAAAAAGATAAATTAATAAATATAGAATAAATACAAAACACATTAGTATGTTTAGTTTTTCACCAGTTGGCAGACTCTTTTCACCTACCTATCTGTAGTTCAGTAGAGACATTGCCAACTCAGGAATTTAACAAGGTTTGTATTGCTTCATGGCTAAACAACTTTGTTAAAGCAAAAGTGGTTGATTACCAACAATATGCTGATCTTGTACGCTGGCCTTGTCAGTCTCTCGGTCAGTGCTGTTTTATTTTCAGAAAGGATTTCTTCTGTGCAAAAGGCAGGTGAATTACTGCCAGCAAATGCAGACACCTGAAACGTTAATCACTCATGATTTTTCTGTCCATACGGTAAGGGTTTTTGTTGACTAGCACATTCCGATTTCAGGCGTATTATTACATCTTGATACAACAAGCACAAGGAATGGCGGCACATAAGTTGGTTTCTATTTCACAGACGTTACGCAGCCATACTCGCAGCTCTGTCACCACAAATGCTGTGTGAACCGCCTGCCTCTGTCACCAGCTGCAGATCACTGGATGAATATATTTAAGGCTGCTCGTGGGGATGACTTTCTGTTTTAGAGTTAAAAGTTACAAGGGTTTAAAACTAATGGTTTTCAAAAAGAAAATTAAAAATAGTTCTAGTATATAAATTTATTTCAGTTAGTCTTTCCTGTTACTTTAATAGTTTAGTTTAGTTTTAGTTTTTCATTTCGGTTCTGTTATTTTATTTCAGTTTACGAAAATGTTTTTTAAATAATAGTTTTAGTTTTGCTTTTAGTTTTTGTCAAGCATAATAACCTTGCTGCCAGTGACTGAAAGTTTGATTCAATGAAACAGGTCTCAACAGACCTCAGTCCAACAATAGAACAAACAGACAGGCAAACACTGCGGTTTTAAAGTCATACGGGAAGTGATGTCATTGGGCTAGCAGGATGTGCAAAAGTGGCAAACCTCCTCATTTATTCCTGGTCAGTAGAATTGGAGCTTGATACGCTCTAAGGTTTTTTCGGTGCCCACGAGGTGGGTGTGCACTAGCTCATAAACATGCTGCCAGTAAGTTGGTGGGACTAACAGCAGAGACCTTACCTCCCCATCGTGTTTTGCTACTCCATAAAGCAGTAGTTCTCAATCTGTGGGGCAGCAGGGGGTATGAAGTAACAAAATGGGGGCGCGAAGATGTGAAAACAAGAATTAAAATATGAAAAATACATCTATTGAAACCAAAACAAATTAACTTAAACTACATTCTGGTACTAGAAAAATAAATATAGAATTGGATAAATGTTGATAAAAGTTAAGTAGGTATAATAAAATATGCATCTGTGATATATCATTAATTAAAAAGAACAAATTGGTATTAGTGGTCTCTTTTCAGAAAAACATTAAGGGGCTGATTAAAACTGTTATGAAAACTCGGGTTGCAAATACTTAAAAGTTGAGAAATGCTGCCATAAAGGAAGTCATTATTTAGTACAATGATAGGCCTCGTGGTAAAAGATGTTTAGTGCGATGGCCATTTACAAGAACAACTGCATTTTTTGCAAATTTTGGGAATCGTCATTCCATTGTTAACTTTTAAATGAAACCGCATCTGCTTAAATTGAAAAATACAACTGTGAGAGCAGATCCAAACAACCTCAAGGTGTGGGTTTAATCCCATTCTGCCGCAATGCTGGGTGATGATGTCCCATTGAGCAACAGCCCAGGAACTGCCACGCCACCCGAGGAGCTGTGTCTCCACTCTAAGCCAGCATAGAGGCAGCTTGGGATGTATTTTCTCTGTCCATTACTAGGCCAAATCTTTGTTTGGGGTGGTTCGTGTTAAACCACTTTTATTATCAGACAAATTGCTTCCGAGTATAACTGGAAAGGGTGGATTGTGAAGGACCACTACCATAAATTTTTAGCAGTCCTTCACAGTCAATGAAACAGGAGGCAGACCTACGCTTACGGGTATCTCCATGAATACTGGTAAAATTGGTCTTAACTTTCAGCCATTGTTGCAACAATACGAAACGGTGAGCAACAATGGATATTTTACTGCCAGGATCCTGTGTAAGGGGTTAATACGGGATTAGCCAGAGCTCACCACCTCTCTCTCTCCACCTGCATGGACCACTTAGTCGCCGAGCAATAGATGCAGCCACGCAATCTATGTTTTCAGTGCCTGCACCAACTGATGATGACAGGGCTCTGGGTTAGGGACACACAGTTGTTGGGTTTCATACAGAGACCGCTCAGTTCTCTCAGAGTGTAAAGCCACCTGATGTTTCTCAATGGCCTCTATGAGGTCCTTAATGTTTTTAAATCATCGCCCCAGGCCAGTTGAGCGGGATATTTGGGAAGGGCATTAAGCAAAAGAAACAGGCTAGTTGTTACACTACCTATCCGCATTGTTTCTAACTATCCATAGCCAGCACCCGATTTTCCCCAATAGCTGAGGGCCTAGGGACAGGTTGGCCACTACTTTTTGGAAAGGTCTTTGCCTTTGTGTCTTTCAAATGGGCAGTCTCTTTCTCCGAGAGTCTGTAACAAGCCTTATGTATTTCCCCTTCCAGCATGGCTCTATTCAGGTAGCTCCCTTCACACTTTCCCTGTTGAATGTATTAAATACTGCCCCTGGGATGGAGCTTGCATCTGATCCTCCCACATGGACCCGAAAGGGCTGGAGTTCAGTTTTTGGTCCTGCTCCTGGTTCTTACTGGAGACAACCATCCTGCCAAATACACCACTGTAAAAGGATTTGACAAACACAGGAAAAGGTTTGGGGCAGCCCATATACTGATTCACATTCGCCTGACTGTTTTAATCCTAAGGTGAGAGCTGCTGCTGACATAGTTGCACCTGAAAAGACAGTTAAGAAATTCTCTAGCACTGTTACACCATGGAAGACCCAAAGAGCATCTGATTTAAAGAGAACATGCCGGAGAGCTGAGCGTAAATGGAGAAAAACTAAACTAACTATCCACTATGAGATATTGAAGGTTAAAATAACAGAATACAACAACATAGTCCATCTTGAGAGGTGCTGATATTTCTCTAGAATTATAAATAACAATGCCAGTAATCCCAGAGTCTTATTCTGTACGATTGATCGCCTGCTAAACCAGGTCACTCAAAGGAATGCCTCCAAAATACTTCCAGTGAAACTTGTGAGGCTTTTCCCTAATTATTTCTAATGATATTAGTAATAATATAGTACATCTCCCCAATACTGATCCTCTTACATCCCAGTACATCATTTTAAAGAAATGAAACTCTTTCACTAGGATAGATTTACCTGATTTAAAGAAAATAATCTCTCAATTAAAATCCTCCACCTGCGTCCTTGACCCGATACCAACCAGGTTTTTCAAAGAAGTATCAGGCGTGCTAATTGATAATGTTCTTGACATAGTAAATTCATCATTAGATATGGGGGTCTTCCCAGACTGTCTTAAGACTGCTGTAGTTAAACCCCTACTTAAGAAACATAATCTCACCCCTCGCTCTTGAAAATTTTAGCACTATTTATAACCGCCTTTCTTAAGTAAAATCCTAGAGAAGGCAGTCATTAGGACCCCGACTCTCTTGATTCACTGACACAGTGTCTCACTTGTATTTCTGAATGGATGAGTAATAATCTTCTCAAACTAAATAAAGAGAAAACAGAAATTTTAGTGATTGGCAAAATGGATATAATGAGGTTATCAGAAATAAACTGGATACATTAGGATTAAAAAGTCAAGACGGAGGTAAAAAGCTTAAGGGTAACCGTTGACTGTAATCTGAACTTTAAATCGCATATTCATCAGATCACTAGGACAGCATTTTTCACTTAAGAAACATAACAGAAGTTAGACCTCTTATATTATTGCAAGATGCTGAGAAATTAGTTCACACTTTTGTTTTCAGTAGACTAGATTACTGTAACGCACTCCTCTCAGGACTACCCAAAAAGACATAAATCACTTGCAGCGAGTGCAGAATGGAGCTGCTAGAATCCTAACTAGGAAAAGAACATCCGAGCACATCACACCAGTCTTAATGTCACTACACTGGTTACCTGTGTCATTCAGGATTGACTTTAAAATACTGCTGATGGTTTACAAAGCCTTAAATAATCTGCTCCATCTTATATATCGGAATGTCTGACACCTTATATTCCAAATCGTAACCTCAGATCCTCAAATGAGTGTCTCCTTAGAATTCCAAGAACAGAACTTAAAGAAGTGGTGAGGCGGGCAGGTGGCCTTCTGCTGTTATGTACCTAAAATCTGGAATAGCCTGCCAATAGGAATTCACCAGGCTGATACAGTAGAGCAGTTTAAAACACTGCTGAAAACACATTACTGTAACATGGCCTTCTCAGAGCTTCATCTGAGTTAAATCCTGATACTCTGTATATTCAATTAATTATTATTATTATTTAGGTGGTCTCAAACCCTGCAGGTGGAGTGGTGGCTCTGAGGCTAGGGATCTGCACTGGCAATCGGAAAGTTGCGGTTCAAATCCCATAAATGCCAAGGCCCTTAACCTGCAATTGCTGAGCGCTTTGTGTAGTGAGAAAAGCACTATATAAATGTAAAGAATTATAATTATTATTATTTTATTTTTTCTCCAGCCGACTGGAGTATTTTTTTTTTTTTTGTCCTCCTGGCCATCAGACCTTACTTTTATTCTATGTTAATTAGTGTTCCTTATTCTATTTTATTATTTTTTCTCTTCTTTCTCTTTCTTTGAGCTCCATCATTTGTGTGAAAATGTGCTATAGAAATAAATGTTGTTGTTGTTGTTGTTATTGTTGTTTTTCCTCTGCAGCCTCTTTTTAACTCTTTATTAATCCACTGTGGAGTTTTTTAATTTATTATTGATTCCAATTTTAGGTCTGTCTCTGTCCTGCATTACATTTTAAACTTGTTCCACTGCTCCTCGACTGTCTCCACACTTAAAAGTTTATCCCAGTGTATCCTACTTAGACTTTGTCACATGTGCTCAAAATTTACCCTACCAACATTCAACTTAACAATTTTAATCTTTACATCAGCACTCTTACAAAATACTGAGACGTGTATTATATTATGTTCATGTGGGTCATGTGACCCTAGTGGTCCAATCACCTCTACACCCTCAATTCTATCCTGATTAATAGAAAATACTAAATCCAGACAGACTTCACCCCGTGTTGGTGCTTTAACATGCTGTATTAGAAACAGTCACTGATTACTTCTAAAACTTCTGCTCCATTATTTGCTAGGTTAGCCTAGTTAATTTTTGAGTAGTTACAGTCCCCATGACTATAATATCAGCCTGTACACTTGCCTTTTAATATCAATAAAAGGTGTGCATTGATATTAATACTACTAAAAATGAATAAAATATTAGGGGGTCACCCTATGCTCGCTTCACTTAGGCCTGTGCTACACATCAGCCACCTCACATCTCTCCTGGTCACGCTGTGAAGAGTGGGGCTGAACGCACAAAAAGGAGATGCGGTTGCTCCTCCAAAACCCCCTCTTAAACAGTGATACAATGGGAAACAAATACAGCTTTTTACCTCCTCTTTGCTCGATGAAGATAATAAAATGGGCAGGGGAGAACTGGAAGAGCCCCACAAGTTTTACCATCTCCATAAAAAGAGAACAGGAAGGGAGAGAACTGATGACCATGCCGGACATAAAGAAATAATAAAACTGAAGACAGGGGACAGAATACTTTAAATGTACAAAAGGCTGTAAAAGATAAAAAAATAAAAGAAACAAAGGAGAATTACATTAAAATGAAAAGAAGTCAACAACAAAGAGAAAACCGCCCTGACACAAAAACATATTGAAGTGATCTCCTCAATCCCTTTATATCTACGACTGCTTCAGAGATGTTAATCCTTATTTTAGTCTGCCAAATGTTATTGATCAGCAAGGAAACTTACCTTTCAGTCTCCAAAAAGACTTCTGAACATGAATAACCGAAGTTGTTGAAAAGCCTCTTTGTGTTTTGGAACTGTGACTTTGTCCTGACGATATCGTCTCAGAAAACGGAAATCATTGAAGTCACTTTTATAAATCCTCTCGATGTTTGTCAAGGGCACCTTGCTTGAAAGGTGTAAATAAAGAGATGAGGTGAGGAAGGCTGCTGTGTCCTTTCACTCGTACATACTGCTGAAATAAATAACACATGGCCCAAAATGTTGCTTCATTAAAACCATCTTGAAAACTAGAAGAAAAAAACAAAATTAAATTTTATGTCACATTTTCTGGCACAAATGACAGTTTAAAGCACTTTACTATAAGTAAAAGAAAAAGTATAATTACAAATAAAAGTAAGAAAATAATACAAATATACAAATAAATTAAATGTAAGAAGGAAAAGTCCTTAACAGAATTACACTTATCGCAGTTACTTAAAATAAATGTTGGTGTTTCTCACCATCCTACTCATCTGGGGACTAATGCATAATGGCATGTAGAATTCACACTAAAACATGGCGCACGGACAAAGGAAATGTGCATCGCACAAAATAATCGGATGCATTAATCAGTGTGTACGCGCCAACTTCCACATTCTTCCACTACATAAATCCTGGTCAGTGTGAAAAGTAATGCACGTGCACGCCTGCTGTCCTGCCCCAACCCCTCCCAGAATTACACCTCTTTGAATATGCAAATCAATATAAATAGCCCTTAACACTAGAATTACAGAGCCTCTGAAAAACTCGTAAATCATCCCACCTTAAATCGCTTCTTAAAATCGTTCACAGCTCTCCACCAGCGTCTTTTGTCATCTAAATGTGCTGATAAAGAAAAGCTGCAAGCAGCCGCTATTCCATCCCCCAACGACTTAGAACGTGCACAGACTTCTCCCAGCTCATGCCTTGATTGATTTTCTGGGAGTGAAGTGGAGTTTTAGAGTGGAAATAATAGATTGTTGTTTGGAACACACGCATTTCATGTCTGTTCTGTTTCTACAGTAATCTGTGTCAACACATTGTTAAAACAGAAACATTTTTATATTCTACTAGTAGATGACAAAATGTAGGCATAAACTATATAATGTATGAAGCCTGAAGTATCACACAAATACTTTCACAAAAGGTACAAATCTAACACAGGAATTGCTTTTATTCAAAAATATAACTGCAGAAACAAAAAGCCTTAACATGCGACATTGACACTTGTTTATTATGACTGCCTCCGTAGTGCAATAGAATCAGCCGTCGACTGGGAATCAAAAGGTTGAGAGTTCGATCCTGCACCTCTCTGTTTTGAGAAGTAAACTGCTCTTAGTCTTACTATTTTAGAATAAAACATCCATTTGATTTCAGTCTGTAACAGCCAGTGTAATTTATGATACTTGTAAAGGTTAGCTTTGTTTTTTTTAGTCAGTTTTATTATCTCAGCGTTCATGAGCCCAAACACACTCCATCCCTGCATCTGACTCTGCTGTTTTCACATAGATGCGCTGTAACAGAGGTAAACTCAGCTCCCTTCTACATCAGTGCAAGAATGCACATACCATTGCTTGCATACTAAAGTGTCAGCAGGCACTTTTCTTGGCATTACATACAGTTTTGCCCTCTGCATACTACTTGTGACTTTAGGCTTTAGGAAGTAAGTAAATAAATAAAGGTAAATTGTGTAATAAAATGATTTCTTCAAAGCGTCGAATGTTATTTATTTGGCACGGACATATCTGCATGCACTTTTGTGGCATTACACGTGTATTTTTGAGCATGTCCGTGCCAAATAAATAACATTCGACGTTTGAAGAAATCATTTTATGACACGATTTACCTTCTGTGAAAAGACAATGGCAAAAGCACGAGGAAAATAGAATTTCAACGAATACCAAGTGAAGGCAAAGAAAACGTACTATTTGTTGGTTTATACAGTGGAATAAACAACAAAAGGAAGTTGATCGAGTGACATAGAGTGTCGGAAAAACAGCAATACTGTCTCTTCCAAATGTACTCACCCCAATTCCTGTCCTTACTTTTTTTCTCCAAGTACCCAAACGCCACAAAATCAGCTTTGTAATATATGTTAAACCAACTGTAAGCTTAGAATGCTGATTCTTCAAAACTTTTATGGAACATTGAAATATCTTTGTAGTACATGTTTAATTATTCTATCCATCTATGCTTCCAGTGTTGCACAAGCCCCAGCAAGAATATAGCGTGAGGCAGGAACAATCCCGAAATGAGGCACCAGATTGTTGCTAGCTTCACGACACCGTGACCTTACATGTTTAATTATTAACAATACAGATTATTTAAATGATGTTAACATTGTATCTGTATAATGTAATAAACATATTTTGCTGCATTTCATCTTTAAATGATATCGTCATCATATGTAAATAGGCACTTTATAAAGTGGCTCAGGTTGTGCAAAATTATAACTGGATCACAAGTTTAAAGTGAGGTAAGTACAAACAGTTTTACAAGGAGCACTTGATGGACTAACAGAGTGCGTTTAGAGTTCTTAGGATGAAACTGTCTCTGAACCACGAGGTCCGTACAGGAAAGGCTCTGAAGCATTTGTCATATGTGAGCATTTCAAATAGACAGCATGGCTGAGGCAGCGTGTGCTTGATGCTGTATCCTGATAATTCTCTTTCCGATCAGGTGCTGTAGAGCTGTGATTCTCTACTCAGATACAGTGATATAAATACTCTGAGTGGTGCACTGAGAGTAACAACGCTAAAGCAGTTATGGTATTTGGAATAGTTTGGCCATTCTGTGCACCATTATATGGTTACGGGTTGATTACAATCAGATGCCTTAAACTAATAAACAGTAAGCGGTTAGTTTCAGTGTATTAATAAAGCCACGTCAGGGATGTGGATCTAAAAACAAAGGATAACCACACTGGAACAGAAGCACTGCTTTGACGCTGGGTGCCGCCAGTTTTCAAAACCGAAAGTGGAGAACTTGCGTATGCCAAGGATTGAGCTGGCATGGGAATGTGCGTGGCTTTACGCCCAGTTTAGGTTTTATACATCGCGATTTGAGTGTGGAAACGGAGTACTCAACATTTTGTGCATACGCACCATTTATACATGAAACCCTGGACTTTGTCTTTCACACGGCTGACTCCACAAAAACTTAAGGGTTGCCAAGTACTGGACTGGTCTGTGTAAGAAATTTAAACTGGGGGCAGGGGCTCAAATACTCATGACAGTTCACATAACAATGGAAATAACAATCATGACAGTTCAAATAAATGGAGGAGCAGGAGCTATGTGGACAACAGAAGTACCAGCTGGAATGAGAAAACACCTGGACCCATATTTATCAAGTGTTTTGAGTAGGAAAGCAATCCTAATTTGTTCAAAAATCTTACAATGATACAAGTTTGGTCCTCCTCATAGGAACATCAGAAACAGCATTTCATTTGTTTTCGTAATTTAGTAAAGTACTCCTAAACTCATTAGAATTTAGAAGAGCTCATGACCTATACTAACTCACTACGACCTACTAGAAGATGGCATTCCAGCAGAGATTGGCACAAACACATTCTGGGAAAGGCTGAACAACAATAAAGTAAAGTTAATAAAAAGATATTGATTTAAAAGAGACTGAATAATATTCATAAAAATCTTACATGTAATGTGACTGCTCCATCCATGCAGAGAAGCTATGAGCTGTCAGCCAAAATGATAGTGTTAACATTATGTTAGTGTGGTAACATTATGTGTATGATGCAGCTTTGTGATACTAATGATTTGGGTATATGTCAAAACCAACCATTTCTCTAAGCTGGTGCCAAGGTTTAACTCATGTGCTAATATGCAGATTTATACATTTTTCCTCCCACTACGCATGAGGTAAGGGTAAGGCAAGCTGCATTCATGCCACTCGCTACACACGCGAGAGATCATTGCCCAAGTGTAGTTTAGCATACATATGTGAATCACAAGCGATACCACAGTATCAACACATAGAGGTGATCATGGATGCAAACTGTACTATAGTAGCCAACACACCACCCTATAAGTAAGTGGACCTGGATGGGAAATTGACAGTAAATGTCTTCATTCCCTCAATCCCAAGAACATTCTCATTACATTTTACAAGCTTAGAAAGGTTTAAAAGGAGATGGAGACTCCTGGGGCACTGGATGAATAAAAACAGCAGAAGATACATGGCGATCACTAAGAGGGATACAGCACACAACTCTGGAAGATGATTGGAAACACTGAAAGTCTGAACTTGACTTACAGCCATGGCAATTCAGTAACTGTGATGTTACAAAGAGCTTCTTGTGGCCATAACAGTGGGAAGGTGAAACAACTGAAAGCACAGCTGTGGATCATCTATCTGTCCATTTTCTAAAACCATTAAATCTGGAGAAGGGAAGCTGGAGCTTATCACAGAGTGGCACTAACAATGCTTGGAGCATTCATTGTTAAATAAGTATGGCCAATTTTGGGTTTAACTCTCATTCAGCGTGTGTGTTTCTGTCTTTCCTTCTTGTTGCTGTAAATTGGAAACAAATATGTGCAGCTTAGTGTAATATCCTACCTTATTATATTTGCATTCTTATTTTCTACTTCTTCAAATATTATTGTTATTATTATTATTGTTGTGGTGAAGCCATAGAGTCTGTATCTGAAAACTATAAGATGTCACTGTAAGATTCATTTTGTCACTTGTGATGTCATGAAGTCACAATATAATTCATTCTCAAACGTGTACTCTCACTTCTAGCTGGGACTGGGTGTAGTACACTTTGCAAATGCTTCTCATGTCCTCCTCCTTTAAAGCAGCACAAATTCTTCTGGCTGATAAATATGGGCACCAGTAATAGCTGAAAGGAATGCATGACACATAACGATCACAAGGCTGCCAGTCTCACCACTAATGTGTCAGAATGAGATGATAAAACAGAGATCTAATGAGTCTATAAAAAGAGACAGGAGAGCACAGAGACCACCATAAACATATCAGGTTGTTTACCGTATTGAAGATATCATATCCAGGCAGTCTGACAAGAAGTGAATAAATCTTTCATTAATTTCATTTGTGCCACCGCGGTCCACTATGATGTCAACTTTACTTGAGGAGCATTTTATAAAGTTACTCATGGTCTTTAGTATCTCCTTTGTCCAGTCTGGGTCCATGTAGACTTTGCTATTGCTCAGCCTCATTGATTCAGTGAAGTCCTCCTGGTTTCCACAGTCCACAATACGTTTAAAATACCAAGTGTATCTTATCCGATTCTCTCTGTAAGGATATAAAGACATTACACACATTCAGTCATTTTCCATCTAAAAATATTTCTGTTAAAACATCAGCACAGATCACACTCAGCTATTGTAGTTTCCTTCTATAAAGCATAACATCAGTGAGCTTAAAATATAATGAGTTGGTCTCATCTGTTATGGGAGATGGACGTCTGAAGCGGAACTCCGTTGGCAGCAGTGTTATTCTTTCTCTTTTTTATCATTCCGAGGTATCCTGTATTTACTCAACCCGAGGAGCCTCACAGTATATGCAACCATATATTAACATGACCACCAGAAATAGGGTTCAGAAAAATGGAAAAGTCAGCTAAAACTTTATCCAAGTCTAGACAGGCATCAAGTCCAAGTTCAATGTATGGCTTTTCAGAGACTGACCTGGAACAGATAGGCCAAAACACAGATTTCCAGGGAAATGATTTACCTTCCACGTTATCAACTACTCCTCGCGGCCGGAAACATCGACTCCAACTGGGCTTGCCACTTTATCCAAGCACCCTAAAGTCTTCAAAGCAAAACATACTCTTCACCACCACTCCTCCCAGCAAAGCGCTCTCCTCCTCCACCCAACTCTCACTCCCCATGGTGGCTGCTGACTCCCTTTTATAGCCCACTCGGGAAGTGCTTCAGGAGATTGATGATCTAGATCCAGCTGCACTTCTGGGTGTGGCTGCATTGCCACCCACATGAGCTCAGGAAGCCATGCAGCTTCTCCTGGCATTGGCCACGGAGCCCAACAGGGCTGAGCTCCAGAGTTCCATGTCTGTGGCCCTGATGCACCCCAGGGCTGCCACCAAGTGTTCGGGAAGTAATATGCCACCCATGGCTGTTCCTCGGACCAAGTGTCGAAGAAGCGCCCGGCCGGGCATGGAATCCAGCTGTCAGCCACAATATAAAGAAAGAAATAAAGGACATACTGAATACAAAGAGAAGTTGCTTCAGGATATTAAAGACAATAGAAAAATGTTTAAGGAACTCGCTCTGAGGCAAACTTTAAAGGTATGCTAGAAAAAAATTGAGGAACAAATACAAGAAAAACCATCTAAGTTTGAGAATAAACTTAGAGCACTTGTCACTCATTTGGGAGACGTTAAGAAAATGTTCACGACTTGTATTGAAACAGCTGAATCACTGGAATGATGGAAAAGTGGCAAATTCCGAATACAAACCACTTGGAGATAGACTAGCTGCACTGGAAGATGGATGCAGAAGGAATAATATTAGAATCAAAGGTTGTCCTGAGAATTGTGAAAGTCCAAACCCAGTGAAATTCGTAGCTGAACCACTCTCTAAAATAATTGGAGAGAACTACAAATCAGACACCGAGGTAGCAGCAGCTTACTGCATACAGAGATCAAATACCTCAAAAACTAAGACTCTCATTATGCGCTTTGAGAGATTACAATTTATACTACATATGATGTTACTTCTCAGACAGGAACATGAGATTATATTTGAAAATAACTACATTCAAGTTTTCCAGGATTTCTCACTTTTCAACAGCTGCAAAACATTCCTCTTTTAAATTATTAAACAGCGCTACGGAAAGCCGAGATCAGATTCAGCCACTTATATCCTGCCAAACAAAGTGGACAATCAAGGCAAGCTCTACAGTTTTACTACTACGGAGGAAGCAGAAAAAGAGCTAAAAATGATCTCGCAGTTGTTTGAAATAATGACCGCTGGTCACATTCTGTCTTGGCATGGCAAAGAAGATCTTACTGGCTGTTTTAGAAGACTGTTTAACATCATTCCCTGGGTTTACTCTACCAAGACTGTTTAAGATTATATTTTATGCTTATGCTTAACATATTTGAACTGTATTGTCAATAGATATCTCTATTTAAATCCTTATATACCACTGCTGGGGGCTTGTTTTGTTTTGGATATGGTTTATCTCTAGGTATGTCAAAGGACTGGGACTTTGTGAAGTATGGTTTAGCCTAACGTGGGGAGGCAAAAGAGGGGTGGGGGACTAAGAGGCTTGAGAAAGAGATGAGAACTG
>NW_024384513.1:0-27902 GCF_016835505.1 Polypterus senegalus
GTATTTATCTCAACCTTCAGTATGTCGATGATCCATCTAATTTTATCTTTAGCTTCTTTGTCCTTTTACACCATTTAGGTGTGTACAAAGTTATGATTTACTAATGTTAATGCATACTTTCTATCTACAGATGCTCTAAAATTTGTGTTACATGCAGCGATCTCGCTCATCAGTGATTATGAACTCCCATTGACAATTTGAACTGGCTTCTTGGCACAAGCTGTTTTTACAAGTCTGCAGTTAAAAACAAAAATACAATGAACAATTACTAAATTACTAAATTTAATAACTTAACACAGTTGATACCTGTCCTTCTGTCCCTTACAGATATGAAGAAGTTCTTCTCTGGACCACAGGAGGTGATTGGTTCACTAAATCAGTCTGTGACTGTTGTGTGCCACTATGGTCAGGCTTATAAAAGCCATGTCAAATACTGGTGTAAAGGAAACTTCTCATCGTGTCGTGTCCTGGTGAATACCACAGGGCTATGTGAAGACCAGAGGATAACTATCAGTGACAACATTTCAGCAGGAGAGTTCACTGTAGTGATATCCCATCTCAAAAAGGAAGATGAAGGATGGTACCAGTGTGGAGCACAACATGGCACAGAATCTGACACCAGGGACAGTGTTTATCTTACTATCAAAGGTAAAGAAAGGATGTAAGTAACATCTAAATCAGACACATCAGAGCAGGTCCAGTGTAGAAAGAGGGGAGTTCCCCTTTATGTAGTTAGTTCCCTTAGCAGCAGAAACAAAGTGAAGTGAAACCCTGTGGCTTTGTTTCATTTTAGGATAGAAGCACAGTCCACATGCTGTCTTGGTTGTACCAACACTTTCAGAGAAAACCGAGCTAGAGGCAAACAGGGAACCATTGGACTTTAGGAGCAGCACAGATCATGGAAGTGACTCTATATGTTCATGAAGCATTACTGGAAAACCTTGTTTATTTGTAAGGTGCCAGTGAATGCAGAAAGTATTTATTGTTTTCTTTCATTGTCTTGTACTGAGAAAAATGATTTATCAACATCTAAAAACAAATTTATATTACACTGCTGTCTTCACATTACTCGGGGCTCCATTTAGATCAGGGGCTTCAAACTCTGAACCTTGAGAGCCACAGTGGCTGCAGGTTTTCATTCCAGCCTCCTTCTCCTTCGGTGGTCAATTAATAATGCTACATGAACAGACTTTTTTTTGCCTTTGCTTTAATTGATTTGCATACCAGTAGCCAAACATTAGAGAGATGCAATGCTAGTGAAAAGATGACCAGTAAACTGACGATCTTCAAAAATTTCTGGATTGCCACCATGTTTACTCCAGCCAGTTTCCTATTGAACCAGTAATTAAATATATTTACATTCATGGCTTTGGTACTCTCATTCTGCCACAACAGACATTTGCAAAACTGTTGTTTTTTTTCTGAGAGCACAATTCAAATGTTTTGTAGACCAGAGCAGGTCATTACCACTCAGACCTTGGCTCTTTAACTCCCTAATATTATATTCAGACAGACATTATGTAGCCGACACATAAAGTAGGTGTACTGTATATGAGATCAGGTTAGTCTGGTCAACTGATGGTTCACTGTGCAACTCATTGTTTGAGATAATATAACAATTGTCTCAAAAATCAGTTAAAAACAATGCCAAATAATTCTGTTCTATTGGAAGCAGTAATTGTTTTCTAATGGAGAAAATAGCTGGAACCAAAACCTGAAGTCAATGCATCACCCTGGTTTAGATAATACTAAAACCATCAATAGTTGTAAATAACATATAAAAGTGGAATACAATAAGAACTAGACGATATGTGCTGTGAAAATGAATAGACTAGACACACTTAAAAAGGTTTGGGACAGCCACCCATATATTATTCCTGGCTGCAAAAGACTTTTTTAAATAGCACAGAGATGTTCTCAGTACAGAACTGCCAAGGGTTTGCAAAGATGGCGGCTTTTAAGAGATCAGACAGGAAGTGATGTTCTTTTGATGTCAGTTTGTGTGCCGGATGTGAAATTTTTCTGGGCGATGCAAACCGGAAGTGTCATTCTTGAGGGAGCTGGAAACTAGAAGTGACATTCTTCTGGGTGCCGGAACTGGAAGTGACGTTCTTCTGGGCTCCGGAACTGGAAGTGACATCATCCGCTCTAAATCAGACAGGTTTTCCAGCAGCTGGTCTGCAGAGATAACAGGAGAAGGTTTAGTGCACCCTGCCACCCCCTGGCCTGGCATGGAATTACCTTTGCTTGGTCCATACAGTGCCCTCCTATTCGCACATGTGTGACAGTGAGTCATAAATATGTAGCAAAGTGGTTGATGAAACAGAGATGAGTAAAGTAAAACTCCAACTTGAAGCAAATCCTGGAAACACAAGTGCCTGTGCTCTGGAAAATCACTACATTAAAGGCAGATCTGACAGGAATAAATTAGCAGAGTACCCATAACTCCATTGGAGAATCATCAGGACATAGATAAAACTGTCCATTTGAATGTTCATGTGAAATTAGAAAGCAAGGATCTTTCGATAATCTCCTTACTTTTAATGTTTGCCAAGTTGATGCACTTAATTCAGTACTTCCATCCATTTTTTCACTTTGCTTCATCAGCCGCAGGGACACTTAAGTCTATCTTCACGGTTCTGGGTGTAATATTGGAATCAGACCTGCAGGGAATGCCAGTCCAACACAGGACACACAGTTATACAGATAATATTTTGGAAACTTCCAAACTTTTGGAATTAAGGTAAGTACTGGAGTACACCTGATAAAACCTACACATTTACTCTTAAAAATAAAGGCACCAGAGTGGTTCTTTGGAGTGATGTTATAGGGAAACCATTTGTAGTTTTCAAAAGACTCATCCACATGAATGTTCCAGAAGGAATCTTTACTTATTTAGATCTGAAACAGGCTCCATATGGTAAATAACCATGAATAGATGGTAACAGATTTATGAAATACCATTGGCTCATGATTTAAAAAAAGAACTCTTGCTGCATACCATAACAAAGGCTAGGTCCAGTTAGTGTCCTGCCAGATATGCCTACCACACAACAAAGATTTCAGTTTTTTTCTATATATTTGAATTTTTTTAAGCACAAAGAACAAACTAATGCAAAGAACCTTTCCCAGAATGAAATGTTGCTTTGTCGAGTAATGGCTCTACAAGGAATCACAAAACCCATTAAAGAATCATAAAATGCCATTAAACAACCAGTATTTTTAAGAGTGCACTTGGAAAATTAAACAGGGCAGTGAATGGACCAGTAGTTGCACAGGTTCCCAGAGTTGGGTAGGAATATGTATTAACCACTGAACTACCATTGAGTGTTGATGTGTGTACACACAGTCAACTGGTACATCATTTGGAGGTGAACATTAGCCCACTATGGCTTTTAACTGAAATAAGCAAGTCTAGAAAATGGATGGAAGGCTATATGGAACTTCAATGGAAGAATCCAATACTTTTTACCGCTAAATAAGTTTTTTCATTGTTCTCAAATAAACCTTAAACCTAGCTTCAAGCCAGAAAAGAAAAAAAGACTTGGAATCAAGATCATATTAGTAAGTTGTAACTAGTGTCCTTGGTGCTATATTTCAGACTAATACATGAGGTTGAAGGAGATGAAATTTAAGTTCCTATTGAAAAAGGGAAATCATTTCATGACAAAAGAGTTATTTGTCATTGTAGTGGACTGGTGCCCCATCCAGGGCTATTTTCTGCCCCAGAAAACATGATGTTATTTAATTTTACAAAAGAGTAAATTTGTTTACTCTGTTCAGTACCATCTAAAACTATTTTTGTTTTGAGAATCTAAACAGTCAGATAAAGCAGTTGTTGATCCACAAATCTTCTAATCGATTTTTTAGCCAGTGCCTATACGGACAGCAGTGATACAAGGTGTGATCCAACCCTTGATGTACTGTAAGTGTATCACAAAGTAGTCTTACAAGGCATGTCTTTGAAACATGGGAATGAAAACTAGAACATGTTTAGAAAAACCTATGCAGGATGAGACAGGACCAAGATTTGAACCAAAGATTCTGGAGTTGGTGGGTAGAGTTACTCACCTTAAAGTACTACAAGCATTCCTAAACTTACTTCTCATTTCTAATTCTTTCAGTGTAACATGATATTTTTTTTACTTGCCAGGTGATTACTTTTCCCCACAAATCTCATGACTCCAATTTACATGAACCATGGTCATAAGGTGACTTTAAACCCTATACCCCAGGTCATATTTCACCATGCCTCACAATCACTTTTTTGAAACAGGAGTAACCCCATTTTTGCAACTTGGACATTTGGCATGATGTTGCTTTGGAGGCCCATGGTGTCCCTCCATTCATGCCTTTCACTTCCTTTCAAAAAGCCACAAGTTCATGGCAACATTCTGGCTCCCTGACTTCATAAATGGTCTACCCAGGTTATCCCAGCCTGAGATCATGAGCTTCCCTTAGTTTGTCTGGGGGTCTCTTGTTCTCTTATCAGACTTTGATAGTCAAGAAGAATTGCACATCCCTTCTGAGTTTCCTATCCTCTGTTTCCTTTCATGTGCTGTTTCCTTTCTCTCACTTTTTCCTGGATGATCCTATTTCTAGGTCTGCCAGGGAACTCAGTATTCATAAAGACCAAGTCACATCATGGTGGCACACTTCCCCAACACTAGCATAGTAGCAAATTGTCCCTGGCAGTTCATATTTCCCTCTCACCTAGGTCTTTGCTGTGCCCTACACAAACACTGAGTCACCTTTTGCTTCTTACAGTACTTTGTCTGTTGGACTAGCCATTGCCATAGTTAGTGTATGTTTAATATATACTTAAGGTCCTTTTTTGAACTATTTCATCATCTTTTCAGTAGACACAGTACCTTTGACTCTGTATTAGATAAAACTGAGAAATATTTACAACACCCAGATGCTTTAAAGTGTAGATGATAAAAACATAGTGAAATCTAATTTGACACCTGTGTGACTTCATTTAAGTTCACTGTCCCACCACACGTCTTTTCTGATGAAAAAAACAGGCGACTTGAAATTTTTCTTATTTGGGTTTCTTTCTGCCTGATTAAATACTGTTTGGAAAAGGAATTTGTGTCTGAACTTTTGTTTTGGTGCACTCCCTCTGGACTAATCAAAATGAGAGAAGAGGGCAGTGTCTTGAAGTTATTGATTTGATGCAAAATTTCTAATAACTTTACTATTTTTAACACAGATAAAATACTTGTTTAATAATATGTTTCTTTTGCAGTGATTTCTGTGTATAGGGAACTGACCAGATTTGATTCTTATCCTTTTGTTTCTTCCATTGGATTTTGCAAATGAAAATAATTTTAAGCATATTTTACAGTATGTTGTTACCCTCATTTATAATACAATCCTATCTTTAGTGTAACATTTACCACCTCAGAATTTCACCTTTATTATTTATTAATTTATTTTTTCTTTTTTTGTGCAGATGGTTCAGAATCTCTGTACGGGCCATCATTGGTAACTGGAGTCATTCAGGAATTTGTCATCATCAAGTGCCACTACAGTTTCCAATATACATGGAATATGAAGTTCTGGTGCAGTTTCAGTGATTTGTATATCTGTTTAACTCTGGTAGAGACAGATGAAACAAAAAGCAATGACAGAATCTCCATCACAGATGACAAGACTCAAAGAGTTTTCACAGTTACAATGACTGGGCTCAGAGAAGATGACACAGGGCAGTACTACTGTGCCATTAAGACCGGTGTAGATAGTGCTGAATATTTTGGAGTGTATCTCCAAGTCAATCAAGGTGAGAAAATCATTTGAAACAGTTTGACAAAGGAGCTTAATCTTTTATTAAATTTAACATTTTTGATTTTTTCTTAAACTCCAGGAAAATTTATTACGGAACAGTACCATAAGATGCATTACGTTTTTAATGATTTTGTTTTTACTTTGATTATTCAAAGTTTGAAAAAAGTGAATACGCTTTTCTTATAACAAATATTGAATATTATATGTTTCCAATAGTGTGACCTTTGACTTTTTGCACTGGTAGGTGTAAACCCCTAGAAAGTAGAAATGTGAGGCAATCATTTAAAATTCTAAATGTTTTAATATGCTAAAATATGAAACCAGAGTATAAAAGTTTTAATCATCAGAAGATTATATAGGAAAGAGATGACGACAGGGAGAAAAAAGAGCTAAAGTAATAAGTGGACTTGTATCTGACCATTTATGACCATTAGGCTGAAGCTTCATAACGTACTGGTGAGGCCTCATCTGGAGTACTGTGTGTGGTTTTGGTCTTCAGGCTACAAAAAGGAAATAGCAGTGCTAGAAAATGTCCAGAAAAAAGCAACTAGGCTGATTACAGTTTTAAAGGGGATGAATTAGGAGAAAAGACTAAAAGAACAGAGCATTTTCAGTTTAAGCTTAAGAAGATTAAGAGGAAACATGACTGATGTACAGCTGGTTGAGAAGAGTTTACGATGAGTTTATCACGAACATGGGGACACATTGGGAAACTTGTTAAGGGTAAACTTCGTGCAAACATTAGAAAGTTTTTCTTTACACAGTGATTCATAGACATATTGAAAAAGCTAACAAGTAGTATGGTAAACAGTAGAACGTTAGGGACCTTCAAAACTAGAACTGATGTTATTTTGGAAGAATTAAGTGGATAGGCATGGCGAGCTTTGTTTGGCTGAATGACCTTCTCCTGTCTAGATTGTTGTAATGTTCTAACTTAACCTTTAACATCAGCAAAGTATTTTATTTAATGTAACTTTTAGATAATTTGCCAACAAAAAGCATGAAAAAGAAATTTAAATACGGTTTGGTCATTAACTAAAAACCCTATATCCCTGCAACAAAAAAAAAAAAGTAACATATATAAAGTTAGATATTGACTATCATATAGTATACAGGGACTTTCAAAGTAAAATTTTTTTGTGTTTTGTTTTTTGAGAAAGAGATTAAAAGATTACTAATATTCTATAACACAGTATGGAAATCTCTGTCTTGTTTGAGCTGACCTTTATAATGTTACATATTTTAAGAGACAAATGAAAGAGCAAAGTAAATCTGAGTGACTGTTGATCAGTTTATCATGTATAAAAAGGCCTATGCTACACCAAAGAAATCCTCCAAAAATGAAAAAACATAGGAACCCAGTAGAATTTATGCTAAATTTAACAGCCAGTTGGAAAGGGACATTAACAAGACAGAGAGTTACAGTAAATTTGTGAAAATGATATAAAGTTACAGCAGAGTCCAGCACTCTTACATGGTTCACTATTATCATCAGTCAAGCCCAGTAAAGTACTTAAGTGGCAATTTATTGCAGGCAAAGGACATTAGATCTTCATTTCATTTCCATTTTAGTTTTCATGGTTGGGGCCACAATGACAAAATTCTCACCAGACAACCTTATCCCTATCAACTTCCTCCAGCACCTTCTAGGGAATTGTTGAATCAATAATGCCCCCAGGCTTGTCAAGGTATATAATCCAATCAGTGTGTCTTAAATATACCCCTTGGTCTTTTTTCAATGGCCTGTTGCAGCTCCTATAGAATGCACCCAGCATGTACCTGAGTTTCCAAGACAACCTCAACTGCCAATTTTTGTTCCACAGAATGGGAAGTTCTACTCCAGGGTTCTCTGGTACTTTTCACCAAAGAGCTGAATTGCCTCTTTAATAACATGGATTTAACATCTGTAAAATTGCTGCTCCTGCTCTAATTGGTTGGTCAATTTCATAATCACCTTTACTCCCACTTACGAACAAAACCCCAATACCATTGAACTTCTTCAAGTTGAGTAACTTACATTCAGTGAACAAGCCTGAGACCTGGGGGCACTAGTTCTTTTCCTAACTGTATACTCAGTCGCAAACTTTTTCAGTTTGCACCAAAGATCACATGCTGATGAGGTCAAAAGTACAACATCAGCTGCAAACATAAGAGCTGCATCACTTATAGCATTAAATGAGTCACAGAAAGCAAAAGGGAAAGAAAACCTCAATAAGGTTATACAGTACATACCTATAGTTCAAGAGTGTGCTAGTCTAACTGTTGGACTAAATTTCCTTTTTCTTGTTAAGCAAGGACCTACTCTGTCCTTTGGCTTGATGTTTCCAGGAAGACCCAATGAAAAGTGTAATGATGGTAGTGCTAAACGTAATGGTATAATGTAATGGTGTAATGATGGAAGTGCTTTAATGGAAGAAATTATAAAAATGGAACAAATATGAAGAAAGTATTAGCAAGTGGTTGATGATTAAATAATTACAGATAACAGAGTTAATTTGTGACCTTCAAGATCATATTTATTCAGGAACCCATAAACAGCAGGGAGTGACAATTTTAATGTGTGTGCAAGAAAACAGGATCCATTGATTATAGTTAGTTCTAATAATGAAACTTCCCACGCTTCTCTCTCTTCTTGGATGGATGAGAGAGAAAGCATAAGAAGATAACAATAAAACAATCTTAGAAACCTTGTTAGTTTAATCCAGAAAAAACAATTCTCATTTATGCTTAGACATAAACATTAAACTAGACTCAGACTAAAAGAATAAGGTGAATTATTAATAAAGAGACACTTTGCCTAACTGTACTAGCCAAAAGTACCCTAAAAGAAGCTGCAACCTATGTTATAATTTATATGATACATGTTTTGATTTTAATATCTTCAGTTAAGTTAAATTTCCTCATTAATTTATGCATGGGTTTGGCAGGGAAGGAGCAAAGTACCATGAAACATTTCAAATAGAATGGCCAGTACTTTCTACAATCAATCAACTCTGCATGCCAATGTGAAAAGACTGTGGCAGCTAGCGGTCAAAGACTATTTTATATGGTACCTGGAACTCTAAAATGTAGAAAGTCCATTGTATACTTAAGAATGTGTGATGGTCTCAGTGAAATCCTATAATTCTTCTCTAGGACATGTCTTGGGCTACTGTTGGGACAGCTGCTTCACTCGTGTCCCAGACACGTTAAATTCATATCTCCGTTTCTCCCCTCCTGGTATCAGCTCCCTGCGAGCACAGAAACAATAGGGAAACCCCAACAGACTCACACCCTTTCGAGGGTGGCTCAGCCCTATACCCTCGTGGAGGGTGGTCTTCCGTCACACGCAAGCTTTCCTGCTCACATGCTGCACTGTGCAGAGACTTGGCTCTTCTTTTCCAAGTCCTCCTTCTATTTTTGAGTAGAGAGACTATCTGGGTCTCCCTTTGTTTAAAGGGCAACTGTTGTCAGTACATGAGGCGGGGAGCTGTGAGCACTGGTATCAATAACCTGGACCCTTTTTTGTGCCTCTGCCATTTCCACATATACCGCACAATAGGTCATCACCCCCTTATCCCTTGTAGGGCTTGAAGTTACTTGGCACCTGGTACTGATTAATCGTGGGGCCATTTCACACTGCGTCCCTCTTTCTTGTACGGTACAGGCATCGCTTATCTGTTTCACTGGATTCAGCTGTTTGGAGAGTCCTGTGCTGTGCCACCTTAGCCACTTGTGCAGTTTTCAGAGGCGCCTCAGCCATCTGTTCCAGCCCGTCAATCACCTTCCTCAAGGGTTGTAAATTCTGTAATAGATCATGTACAGGCTAGAGCACTCTCTCCAACTCCTCTATGCTCCAGAAATCACTAATTATATCGACTGGTGGACCCTTCAGGTTTTGTTCATCCCCGTTCACCGACGGGAGGAACTGCACCTGCGTGTTTCCTGCACTGCTTTAAGCAGGGTAGATAAAGGCTCATAGTGGAGGTTCGCCAACCCCACCTTCTCTGACGTTGCAGTGGGATCCTGCCACACACCCTCCACTCTTTTACCTGCATCCAGGAGTGCGGCAAAAGCCTCCACAACTCCCTTGGAAGTCTGGGGTTGTGAGACTCCAAACGATCCTCCTCCTCATTCTTATATTTGGAGTACAGCATGCCCCAGTCTTCATTGGCTGACAGCTCACTGCTTGCACTGCCGTCACTTCACGGATCATGGTCCTTCAGCCACAGACATGGATCTGAGCAATCACCATCTATAAAGTAGGTGTACGGGACAGACATAAAATTTTCCCTGGGCACATGTCCCAGGCCCCGACACCTACCTCTTGGATCCCATCATCTGGAGCTTCTTTCTTTTGGGTGGCCACTTTTTCTTGCACAATGCTCTGGGAAACACCTGCGACTGCGAGTACCTGGCTGCTTGATGCCTTCGGACCTCGCCTGGCTGTCTTCTTACCCATCAGTAAGAGCAGTGCGTCCGTGAGCCTCTTTACTGGGCACTGCGTGGGTGCTGATGCACATTCGTGTGCTGGTGCTGGCGCTGGTGCTGCTGTATCGGGATGGGCACAAGAAATTTTTTAAAGTGGGGCTCCTGCCTGCTGACGGCCAGGAAGTCCCATCTGGGATGCCACTTGTGAAAGCCACCAGGGGGCAAATCGCTCCCCAAACCCCAATACAGACAGGCTGAGAAACATGTTCAAAAGAGCACACCTTTATTAAGTTACACAATTAATTACATAATATTGAGAATATGCCCAAATTATAAGGAAGCAGAGTACACTGAATGTTGTTCACAAACCAAACCATACAACCTGATAATGCTTGATGTGTACTTCCAGGTGGCCCATAAACTTTTAGTTACACTTGATATTCCTTCTGGTCAGCCTTCTTCAGGGTAGAGTACGCCTTTGCAAAATTTCTTTTGTGTCTCTAAAGCTCATGACACACACTTTCTGAGGTCCTTCACCAACAAAACAGCTCAGACACAACCCCCTTGGTCTAGCATTTTCTGTATTTTTAAATGATGCAATTCAGTCATAAGACTGGCCCTAATGGTTCTCTTCCTATCAAATAAAACTGGGGGGAGCAAAAAATTCTTTTCATAAATGTCCTGTCTCTTTAAACATTATACAAATATTAACCTAATTTTACAAATAAATACATAAAAATATTTGTCAACCTATTTGCTAGATATTACTAATTTTTTACACCCCAAAACAGCTAACCATTACAGTGCCTCTCTTTTTAAGGTATTTTCCCTTAATCACAAATGTTAATAACTATAATCATAGTAATGACAGCATATACCCATGACTGTCAATTGACAGCCCATGGACCAAAAACAGCCTGTGTGCAATTTTCTATGGCCCAAAGTCATCTTTCTCTAATATATGTTTTCATTTATATTAAAATTATGTTGCATCTCTACACATCAGGTATCTGTAAAATTTGGCATCTACAGCAGGCCCAGCTCCAGGGGGTCATTTACCTGAGTTGAGCCCCCCCAAATATTAGGTCAAGTTACTCCAAACATTGTGCCCAAATCAACCAGCATGTGAAGAGAGACAATGAGGCAATTGCTTCAGGCAACACTTCTGTCAGGTCAGTGATGTCATGAAAGTTTTTTTTTTTGGTTATGGTAAAAATGCATCTATAAAAATGTGAAGAGTAGAATAATCAATTCATTCATTGTTTTGAAAAAAAGAGAATTGAATTTGCAAAGTTTGAATAAAAGTTTTAATGTAAGCACATTTAAGAGATGCTTATACTTGGAACTAAATCTTTCGTAATTTAATCATATTCTACATTTGTGATCCTGTTGCTTTGTTGATTCTTTAATTGGACTTTTCCACATCTGTGTGTCCTGTGCTGCCTCATTTTAAGGATTAATATTATTGTTATTGTTATTCCTGCTGATAGGCTATTATCTAACATAATAACAACAATAACTTTATTTGTATAGTCGAGAGGCACAAAGTACTTTACATGGAACCCGGAAAGCACAAAATAAAACAAATAAAAACTACAGCAAAGGAAATACGTAGAAATAAAATTAAATGACAAAAGCAGATTAAATGATTTAAAATAACAAAATATAATCACAAACAAAATTAACAATAGATAGAACACAGATTATCAACAAAACTAAAACTAAAATACAAAAATTAAAATCAGACAGAGCAATTGTAATCAAAGAGAAAAATCAGTTTTAAGTTTAGATTTGAAAAGTGAAAATGATTCAATATTTCTAAGCTCAGGTGGTAGCAAGTTCCAGAGCTGGGGAGCAGAACAACTGAATGCTCTGCTCCCCATAGTGGTAAGATGGACGAAGGGGAAGTCAACTGGATAGAACAAGAGGATCTAAGGGTGTGGGAGGGAATGGCAACATGGAGGAGGTCGGACAAATATGGAGGGGCAAGATTGTGGATAGCCTTAAAAGTTAACAGAAGAATTTTGAATTGAATGTGGAACTTAACTGGAAGCCAGTGAATCTGCTGCAAAATGGGAGTGATATGGTGAATAGAGGGGGTTCTAGTAATGATGCGGGCAGCTGAATTCTGGAAATGTTGAAGCTTATAAAGATATTTATGAGAAAGACCAAAGAAAAGGGAATTGTAATAATCCAGACGAGAAGTGACAAGGCTATGAACGAGGATAGCAGTGGTGTGGGGAGTGAGGGAGGGGTGAATACGATTAATGTTGTGCAGGTGGAAATATGCAGACCAGGAGATGTTATTGATGTGAGACTGCAAGGATAAAGTCCTGTCAAGGATGACACCCAGACTCTTAACCTGTGGGGAAGGGGAGACAGAGGAATTATCAGTAACAAATGAAAAATTATCAGTTTTGAATAATGTTGATTTTGCAGCAATGAGGAGAACCTCAGTTTTGTCACTATTTAATTTAAGAAAATTTGAAGAAAACCAGGATTTGATTTCTGCTATACAATCAACTAGCAAGGAGGGTGGAAAGGAAACAGTAGGTTTGCTAGTGAGAAAGAGCTGGGTGTCATCAGCATAACAGTGAAAGCTAATGTTATATTTACGAAAGATATTCCTAAGGGGAAGGAGCTAAATAATGAAAAGAAAGGGCTGATGTGCAGAGAATCTGAATTGGACAGGTGCTCAATTCAGATCAACAAGACATGAAGGCACGGGAGAGAATCTACTAAATAATAACACACTGCTGTGTGTGGGTGTTTGGTTCCTCTAAACAGTTTGATTGTCAGTTTGGTTTTGGTCTGATTGATCAGTTCATTAGTGTTGGCTCAGTGGTATGGATGAAGTATGACAAAAAAGTGTTAAAATGGAGAATTTCAACAACAAAAAAAAGAATAACTTAGTGAGCAACACTGGGCCACTAAATGCCAATGAAGCACAACCTAAGTTGCCTTCAAAGACAGGGATTATTGATAAGAATATGAATAGTGTTTTCACAGCTGGCAATGGGGTGCTGCCTATCAAAGCAGTCAAAAGGTGGTCAGAAGGTGAGCAAGGTGCCCTTGAAAGGATGAAGTCTGAGAAGATGACTTCAGAGGAACACCATTTTAATGACAAGTGTCGGGCAAGAGAGAGGTTGAGACACTAGGATACAAAGGAAAACCATAGGAGGATTGCTGAGGGTACACATAAGTCAAGAGATATCAAATATTTTAAAATTCGATTACCCATCTTCAACAGGTAAATGGAGCTAGTGCATAAATAAATATTAATTCCATATTTGCCACTTCAGTTATACAGTACTTGAATTTTAGAATTAAACTGTGTATATCATGTCTAGTATTTAAAACTCATTGTGGTTTGACTTAATAAATTTAAAATCAAACTACAAGGTAAAAATGTTTTAGTTATTGCCTTATATATTCCATTATGTGATTAATTCAGAAAAAAATGCATCATTTATGTTTGCTTTGATAGCACGATGAAGTGACCAATCAGAAGTTAGATTGCTTTAACTTGCACCCTACCCTCATTTGAATGAGTGAGTTACAAGTGATAACAAAATCAATTAATTCTTAATAAAGTAGTATAGCTTGATAAAGGAATGAATGTATACATCTGAATGTAATGCAAAAACACAAGGTGTTTGTGACATTTGGAATTTGAATTAATTTAACTTGTCCATTAAATATTGCCCTTCAGCAAGTGTTCTTATCCGGCTAATGTTTCCTCCATACTGTAAACTGATGCAAACATAAATCTCACAACAGCTAACAAGCGTGAAGACAGAAAGAGAGTTGGGGGAAAGGCTCACTGGTGAAAGGAAGAGAAGACAGATATATCTAAGAAACTGAAAGTCCACAAAAATAGCTTTTTATTCAGTCCATTTTATTTAAACAATTTAAACAATTGTCATTTCTATTTCAATGTTCTAAACATAAAGAAGCATCGTTAGATCACCATATAATAATGTATGAATGTATGTGTCTGTGTTTATTTATATATACCACTAGGAGTGCCAAATCTCACACACAAGTATCAACATCAACATAAGCCCCAGGTTTAAATAAATACAGTTGTAGCTCGGTATATGTCCTTTATCTGTTCCAGATCCTTGGATTTATACCATACAGGACGCATACCAAACACATTTTTTCCATAAGAAATATGCTATTGTTATTGGCATATTATGCATTGATGGGGTTGTATAAAATAATTTAAACACTGCTTAATACTAAAATACATAAATACAAAAGCAATTAGATGAAATAAATGAAATTTTAACCTCACTTTACTTTTTAATAACATCTTTGTTTTTCACAATCGTAGATACCGTCATTCTCGGTATACGGTATGCAGCAGCCATGTCCTGGATACGCATTCCACCTTCATACTTTTCAACAATCAATTCAAATTTACGTGAAAAAACACAAAATCACATGAAAATTCACACAGAGTTATAGCGCGGGTTGTTCACTGAATGCTAGCAACTGGCGTACTGATGCTCGTGGGCAGTCGTGGCTTTGTCTCAAGAGAGGTAAACAAGGGTAGTGTAATGTTCTGTAGATTGAAGTAGCGACACACTCAGAATAATGTTTCGAATGCTGTTTATTTTGAACCATGTTTAACCAACTCTCCATACAGCGTGCCTTCTAAACCACACCCCTCCCTCCGGCAGTCATACGTCTCAAAAGACAATCAACAACCGAGCATAAAGCAATGGACAAAAGCATCATTGAACAATCATATACAACAGGTAGCACGTGGGTTGTTCACTGAATGCTTGCCACTGCCATACTGACGCTCATGGGCAGTTGTGGGTTTGTCTCGAGACAAGGGTAGCGTGCGAGTCGTATTCCAAACAAAGGTCGTATATCAAGCAAAATATTTCATGTCCAAACAGGACGTATACCAAGTTGTACTTATTCCAAAGCAGACGTATACCAAGGTATCACTGTAATTCTTTATTTAACAAAGTACCTTTTCATGTTAACTTCTTCCCCAGTACTGTCCACCTTACAATTCTCTTTTTCTCTTCCTTCTTCATTCCTCTCCAGACAACCTTTGTCCTTCTCTGCTCTCGACTCACTTCAGGAAGACCATCATCATAGTCAGGATGCCAGTCCATCCATGACATCCATCCGTTCATTTTACACATTTATAATCTATATTGTTGTGTTTAGTTATACTGTAGAAATGTGGATGAATGTAGCCATTAGTCAGATTCCGCAGCAAAATAAAAGCAAAGAATTAACAGGTAAGTCAGGTAGCATGTAGCAACTTTTTCAGTTATAATTTTTGTTAATCTTTTATTTTTTGAAAGTTTGATTTTTTCTGTGTTTTCCATACATTTTTGACCTTGCTTTGGTCAGTCCCATAGCCAAATGCACCATCATACATCCAGCATCTTCTGCCACCAATGTTCTATTTAAACACTTGACTGCAATGCATTAAGTTCCTCTTTCATAGATAAACATTGCCAGTTAAATAACTTTGTACATGTATTTTTCAAGATTTAACAAGACAATGCAACTTTGTAAGAAGAAATTTTGTTATGGGCACAATTTGTAAAAGCTGCCTTTTTCAAAGCTGATCCATGAATCTTTTCTTAGGGAAGTTTACTATGGCACGTACACAGACATCAAGAAGCAATGAAAAGTTCCAAACAACAACATCTGCCATCCTCAGTACACGGTAACTACTCTACTCTTCTCATTTCATTGTATTCTCAAATATGATTATTCTTTTAATTTTATTTATCATGTAAACATATTAAAATTCTTAGTTGCTCCTGTGGATGTAACACACTTAAAAAACCCAAAACCATTCCTAGTTTACAGTATATTATTCAGTAATTTATTTTAATGCTTTGATCTTATTTTCTTCAATGAAAAGAGAAAAGAGAAAGAAATTATCTGTTGCATAAATGAAGCAGGGCATTGTTTCATTGAACATTCTTCTTAATTTATGTTTTAATCATTTTTTGAACATTTCTCATAACCACTCCTCTTAAGTCAACTTCAGGTTATTCCCCATAAATCGGACATAAAAATCATCTAATACTCATTGGTGCCTCATAGTCTTTTTGGAAATGTTTGTTATTAAAGAGTCATTGCTTAACATTTTGATTGTTTGCCAGAGATTATTTCTTTCCACCTCTTAGCTGTACAAGGGGGAGAGCACACGGCCATTGTCTTCTCTCTTTACACACTAACTCTTTACTTAGGTGAAGGGATGTGTAACTATTTTTAACAGCATGCATGTTAATATGGAAAAGCCTGCCAATCCCTTAATTTTAATTTTAGAGTATTTTAGCTTCAGAGTATTTAGGAGGGAGTGGGGGGCATGTATAACGGCAAATCAGAAAAGGCTGGGACAGTATGGAAAAAGCAAACAAAAAAAACAATCAACACAGTGTTTCTTACATTTATTTTGACTTTCAATTCAATGCAGACAGTATGAACCCAATATATTTCATGTTTTCTCTAGTGAACTTCATTTGATTTGTGAAACAACAACAACATTTATTTATATAGCACATTTTCATACAAAAAAAATGTAGTTCAAAGTGTTTTACAAAATGAAGAATAGAAAAATAGAAGACACAAAAAAAAATAAAAATAAGTCAACATTAATTCGCATAGAATAAGTAAGGTCTGATGGCCAGGGTGGAGAGAAAAAACCCCAAAAAAAACTCCAGAGGCTGGAGAAAAAAAATAAAATCTGTAGGGATTTCAGAACAAGAGACCGCCCAGTCCCCTCTGGGCAATCTACCTAACATAAATCAAACAGTCCTCTTTGGATTTATGGTTCTCATGGAAGAACTCGATGATGATGGTCACGTAGACTTCTGGCTTTCAGTCCATCAATGTTGGAGCATCATGATGCTTTGAGTAGGTGGTGGTGGCGCAGGCCGCCACCACAAAGAAACTGGAAAAAAAAACAGAAGAGAGAGTTGGGGTCAGTACGGATTTTGGAGCCACTGTGAATAGTTATTATGATGAATTGAACATATAGAGTATCAGGATTAAGTTAAAGTGAAGTTAGGAGAAAGCCATGTTAAAGTAATGTGTTTTCAGCAGTTTTTTAAAGTGCTCCACTGTATTAGTCTGGAAATTTCCTTTTGGCAGGCTATTCCAGATTTTAGGTGCATAACAGCAGAAGGCCGCCTCACCACTTCTTTTAAGTTTAGCTTTTGGAATTATAAGGAGACACTCATTTGAAGATCTAAGGTTACGATTTGGAATATAGGGTGTCAGACATTCCGATATATAAGATGGAGCGAAATTATTTAAGGCTTTATAAACCACTAGCAGAATACCCGCGCTTCGCAGCGGAGAAGTAGTGTGTTAAAGAAGGTACGAAAAACAAAAGGAAAAATTTTAAAAATAACGTAACATGATTGTTAATGTAATTGTTTTGTCATTGATATGAGTGTTGTTCTCATATCTATCTATATATATATATCTCTATCTATCTATCTATATATATATATATATATGTTGTTCTCATATCTATCTATCTATATATATATATATATATATCTCTATCTATCTATCTATCTATATATATATATATATATATATATATATATATATATATATATATATAGCAAAATACCCGCGCTTGGCAGCGGAGAAGTAGTGTGTTAAAGAAGGAAAGAGAAAGAAAAGGAAACATTTTGAAAATAACGTAACATGATTGTCAATGTAATTGTTTTGTCACTGTTATGAGTGTCGCTGTGATATATATATATAGCAAAATAGCGCTCAGCGATGTCATGTGTTAATGAAGTTATGAAAAGAAAAGGAAACATTTTAAAAATAATGTAACATGATTGTCAAAGTAATTGTTTTGTGTATTTGGTGGCAGCGTCGCTTTGCTCTTACTTTATTTACCGTTCATTTAATCACGGCTAGTGGCGGGAAAAATTATAAAATGGAAGGAGGATGGCTTTACCAAAACAATTATTGATGGCGAATCGATTATTCATAAAGCTTGAATTGGTGATTTGTTTTTCTGTGTTAACCTCATATTTTTTCATACTTCTTCTCAAACTAAGGTGGTGCGAGGGTAAAATGAATCGGGATGCGCTGATCAATGTAATCGGTGTACCAGGAAATCATGCATTGACAAAAGCTCCCCTTTGCTTGTAATGCAAAGTGTGATTAAATGCATTATTTTTTAACGCGTTATGGAGCACATGCATCGAAGCTTCTCAGCTGTGCTTGCGCTAAGAAAAGGAAAGATTTTAAAAATAACGTAACACGATTGTCAATGTAACCTTTTGTAAGTAGTGCCTGGAGGATTCAGTGTGGAGAAACTCTAGAGACAGAGTGTGTATTAACTTTTGGATTTTTCAGTGAGTATTTGGTGGCAGTGTGACGAAGTTGCTTCGGAAGACAGCGTTAGCCGCGAAGCTCAGCTCAGAGCGAAATGAGGTAAATGGGAGGGGTGATGATGACGTGACTCCCCCACCCGCCTTAACTGTCAATCCCCCACAAACACAGTCTCTCGGAATTTGCATAAGCACACCCCTTCACCTACAATTTTAACTTAGTTACAAAGTAATCAAAACTCTCGTTTATATCCTGCGTCCTCTCATTAAACTTGTATCCCGCATTACCTGTGGGCATGTGAAACGCCAGCGGTAGCCTGTCTATGAACTTAATTTAAAGTTTAGGTTTACACCTTGCTTTCTTTCCGATGTAGTAGCACTCATGAATATGGTAGTATATGTCACTCGCTCGCTTCTTATTGTTTCGCTGCCTTCTCAATTATATAATGCATGTTTTCTTAAGCGCTTTTTGGAGGTCTTCCTGGTTTTCTACATACTGTGTTGACAGTCAGTTCACGTGATTACGTGGGAGGCGTGATGATGTCACACGAAACTCCGCCCCCCACGTCTTTCCAGCTCAACTCCATTACAGTTAATGGAGAAAAATACCTTCCAGTTATGACCATTAGGCGTAGAATTTCGAAATGAAACCTGCCCAACTTTTGTAAGTAAGCTGTAAGGAATGGGCCTGCCAAATTTCAGCCTTCTACCTACACAGGTAGTTGGAGAATTAGTGATGAGTCAGTGAGTGAGTGAGTGAGTGAGGGCTTTGCCTTTTATTAGTATAGATAAGCAGTATTTTAAAGTCAATCCTGAATGACACAGGTAACCAGTGTAGTGACATCAAAACTGGAGAAATGTGTTCGGATTTTCTTCTCCTAGTTAGGATTCTAGCAGCTGCATTCTGCACTCGTTGCAAGTGATTTATGTCTTTTTTGGGTAGTCCTGAGAGGAGTGCGTTACAGTAATCTAGTCTACTGAAAACAAAAGCGTGAATTAATTTCTCAGCATCTTTCAATAATATAAGAGGTCTAACTTTTGCTATGTTTCTTAAGTGAAAAAATGCTGTCCTAGTGGTCTGATGAATATGCGATTTAAAATTCAGATTACAGTCAACAGTTACCCCTAAGTTTTTTACTTCCGTCTTAACTTTTAATCCTAATGCATCAAGTTTATTTCTGATAACCTCATTGAATCCATTATTGCCAATTACTAAAATGTCAGTTTTCTCTTTATTTAGTTTGAGAAAATTAATATTCATCCATTCAGAAATACTAGTAAGACATTGTGTTAGTGAATCGAGAGAGTCGGAGTCATCAGGTGCTATTGATAAGTACAGCTGTGTGTCATCAGCATAGCTATGGTAACTCATGTTGTAACCTGAGATAATCTGACCTAACAGAAGCATATAGATTGAGAACAGCAGCGGACCCAGGATAGAGCCTTGTGGAACACCATATAGGATATCATGTGTCTTTGAGATGTGATTACCACAACTCACAAAGAATTTTCTCCCTGCCAGGTAGGATTCAAACCAATTTAAGACACTGCCAGAGAGGCCCACCCATTGACAAAGGTGATTTCTAAGAATATTGTGATCAATGGTGTCAAATGCAGCACTCAGATCTAAGAGGATGAGAACAGATAAATGGCCTCTGTCTGCATTTACCCACAAGTCATTTACTACTTTAACGAGTGCAGTTTCTGTGCTGTGATTTGTTCTGAAACCTGACTGAAATTTATCAAGAATAGCATGTTTACTGAGGTGGTCATTTAACTGCATAATGACTGCCTTCTCTAGAATTTTACTTAAGAAGGGTAGGTTAGAGATGGGTCTAAAATTTTCAAAAGCAGAGGGGTCAAGATTATTTTTCTTGAGCAGGGGTTTAACTACAGCAGTCTTAAGACAGTCTGGGAAGACCCCCGTATCTAGTGACAAATTAACTATGTCAAGAATATTGTCAATTAGCACACCTGATACTTCTTTGAAAAACCTGGTTGGTATTGGGTCAAGGACGCAGGTGGAGGGTTTCAGTTGAGAGATTATACTATGTAATTCAGGTAAATCTATCCTGGTGAAAGCATTTAATTTGTTTATAATGGAGTACCAGGGCTTTGGAGGTTCTGCAGTGTTGGGGAGATGTACTATGTTATCTCTAATATCATTAATTTTTTGATTGAAAAATACAGCAATGTTCTCATAGGTTTCACTGGAAGTATTCTGGGGGCATTCCTTTGTGTTACCTGGGTTTAACAGACGATCAATTGTAGAAAATAAGACTCTGGGATTACTAGTATTGTTATTTATAATATTAGAGAAATAGCAGCGCCTCTCAAGGCAGACTGTGTTATTGTTTTCTGTTATTTTAACCTTCAATATCTCATAATGGATAGTGTGGAGGATGGCCGGCCGTTTATCCCGGCCAATACCCCCAAGCCGCCAGGTGGAGCCCTCCTTGCAGCATGGAGGTCCCCAGAAGACCAGCAGGGCATCATGGACAATGTGGTTTTTATGTACAGCCCTGCTGGATGCCATGGGGGCCACAAGAGGGAGTTGCGGGGAGGACCGAGGACTTCTTCGTGCCCTATGACCCGGAAGTTCATCATAAGAAGAGCGATGGGCTTCCGGGTTGAGGAGAAGAGCTTTTACCTGACCCGGAAGTGATTGAGAATCACATGGACTGGGGATTGGGAACAGTTCCGGGTCAGGAGATATAAAAGGACTGTGGGAGCTCCCAGACGGTGAGCTGAGCTGGGTGGAAGGGTGGCAACGCGTCTGGGAGCTGGAGGATTGTATTATTGTGATTTATTGTGTAGTATATGAGTATTGTGGAGGAGAGGGTGCTTTGTGCACTGTGGTGAATTAATAAAGTCAACTGTTGGACTTTTACCTGGTATTTGGAGTCGTGGACAGGGGTTCAAGGGAGTGAGAGCGCACCCTATCTACCACAATAATTAGTTTTCCTCCATTTATGCTCAGCTCTACGACATGTTCTTTTTAAATCAGACACTCTTTGGGTCTTCCATGGAATAGCAATGCTAGAAGATTTTTTAACTGTCTTTTCAGGTGTAACTATGTCAACAGCAGCTCTTACTTTAGAATTAAAGTTTTCCACTTTACTATTTACACTATCCTCGCTATTATAGTTGGCATTATAAATGGACTGATTGCTTAGAATGTTTGTAAGTTTTAAAGCTGCTGATGAGTCAAAGAAGCGTTTTTTAAAAAAATGAGTGTTTTCTATCTTTATTTCTATATTAAATAGTAGAAGGAAATGGTCTGATAGACCGATATCAATGACCTGCTTTATATCAACTTTAAGTCCTTTAGCAATCACTAAGTCTAATGTATGACCTGCTTTATGTGTAGGTTGATTAACGAGCTGTCTCAAATCAAAAGAGTCCAGAAGGTTCATGAATTCTTTTACTTTTTGGTCACACTGATTGTCGATATGAAAGTTAAAGTCGCCGACTATTAAGAGTGTGTCATAGTTCGTAATTAAAGTTGACATTAAGTCAGAGAATTCCTCAAAGAAAGACGCGTTATATTTAGGAGGTCTATATGCGGATAATACTAGAACGTGAGAATCTCCATGAATAACAACGGAGAGATACTCAAAGGACTTAAATTTACCAAAACTAACATCTTTACATTTTAATCGGCTCGAGTAAATGTTTGCCAAGCCCCCCCCTTTTTTCCCTGGCGGTCTGCACGAGTAAAACTGTAATCCGAGGCGCAGATTCGATTAAAACAGCCGCGCCGTCTGAGTTAAGCCACGTTTCACTTTGTGCAATAAAATCAATGTTTCTATCACTAATAAGATTGTTTATAAAAAATGTCTTGTTAGTTAAAGCTCTAACATTTAATAGTGCCATATTTAATGTTTCGGAGGGGCAGAGCTGAATTCTATGTGCGTTATTGGTATTCGGAACAAAAACTGTTATTTTTGTTAACGCCGCTCTGTGTGTATTTTTTATGTAATCTACAATCTGTTTTTATAGTTTTAATGCATTGTTGATCTGAAGTAGTAATTTCAATTAAATTATAGGTGTTTATGCCGCACTGCCTATTTTTTATGTGCATTAAGATTGGTTATTAGATTAGTAATGTTGTGCACTTTAACGGAAGACTGTGTTAAGCCATTATGTCCTATCAAAGCAGGTGCATTACGGAAGGGGTTTAAAGTAGAAGTAGACAGTCAAGATAGACGAATTACCTTTTCGGAGAGGACCCAGGCGGTGCCTTATGTCGTTTATGCCGGCGTGTAAAATAATGGATCCAATTGCCCTCTTGTGCTTCTCGTAGATGGTCGGGCCGTCTCATCACATCTCGGACTCGAGCACCGGGAAAACAAGAAACAAAAGATTTTCGATTAGGGCATGTGATATTGAGGTTTCGTACAATCGAATCACCTACCACGATTACATCACCCGGGGTTGAAGGCAAACTGGGGACGCGGAGAGGGTCGAACCGGTTCTGGATTGGGATGCTCGCCTGTGCCGATGGAGGTGTTCTAGCCTTGAACCCCCACCTGCAAAGCTGAAACCCGCCAAGGTCTTCATCGGCGTTGTCGTTGTTCCTACGAGGAGCGGGGGTGAAGCTTACTTGCCCTTGGAATTGAGCGGCACGAGGTGGGGTTGATATTACGTCGACTTCAGTTGTTGAGTGTGGTTTATCCAGCAGCCGAGCCATCAAGTCTCCGAGGTACCTTCGTCTGGACAGGAGTTTCTGAATCTGTTTGTCGAGTCCCTGGAGTTCTTCGACGACGACGGCAACGCGATTCATCTCACTGTCGTCCATTGTCTGCTTCTACTTCCGCTTCCGCTTCGTCACCTAGGAAAGAAAGAGAGAAAGAATGAGAAAAACAAAGTTGAGACGGTAAAGCATTCACCACTTTGTTAATGTTGTCATTCCTTCTCACAACACCACTTAAAAGACATTTTGGCAATCAGGATAAAAAGTGACACAGCGTTTCAGGTGTTATTTTATTCCATTCTTCCTACAAACAATTCTTAAGGTGTGCAATAGTACAGGTTCGTCGGTGTCACATTTTTCATTTCAGATTTCTTCACACAGAACAGCATCGTTAAGATATTAACTGGTACTTTATGTATTTAATATCATGTATAGGATGTACATGTGCACACATTTAACATAAAAAGCTGGGATGAAGATAACAGGAAGTTTACTTATTCAAAAATTCAGTGGTTACAGTGTGTTTTAGTGCTACTTTAAAACTAAGGATTAAATTGTAAATGAATTTAAAAAAAAATATGTTAAAGCATGTCCTATTAAAACCTTAAGTGCTGCCTTTAACAATTATCATTTATGCCATTGTAGCCTTCATATAAAAATTTAAAAGTAAAACTTTCTTACACTTTATTCCTAATTCAAGTCTAGCTTAATGATGTCAGTGGTTTTACAGAATTATATCTCTGAGAATCAGAAACATATCTCTGAGCCCCCTTTGCACCCTAACCCAACCCTAGCCCACCCTTTTGTGAAATTCCTCTGTACTCCTGTCCAACACTGTTTCTATGTACTGGGTTAGGAATTTGAGAAGAAGGAGTAACATGGCCTCACAATGCATCTGCAAGTACTCTTCCACTCAAACAAGCAGATCTACTTACACTCACCCTACAGACACGTGCCAGTATTGCATAGCTACAGTCCTAGGGATTGAAGCTCAGAATAATGTAATTGAGCAATGGAAGTGTTTAGTCAGAGATAAAATGTAAACAGAATTTGGTAGAGGTCCAAAAATACCAGAGACTATTTAGTTATCTTTGGGGTTGTGTAGTAGATTGCAGAGATTAAGACTGTAAGCATAAAAAATACACCCTGAAGGTGTAATGAAGAAGTGGAAAAAAGGTAGCCTATGTTATTTGAAGAGAAGTGAGGAAGATGCATTCAAATAGTTTGAAACGGGATGTAGAGTTACAAAAGAAATCAGAAGCGGTAGAGCACCTCAGAGGTCATGGTCAAATAATTGCAAAATAAGTTGAAGACACAAGAGTTTGTTTCCTTGACTCTTTTTTCTTTATTACAGTTGTTACAGTTTCTTCATATATTGTTTACCTGGTTCATAAAGTGTACTGTGTGTGACTTTATTACTGTTTGTTTAAAGTAAAAATGACCTTTTCTCATCATTCATTTTCTGTTTTAACCATTACAGTATTGAAACACAAATGATTGTTCGTTCAGTCGCCTCAGGAGCCCTGATTTTATTGTCTTCTCTGGCTATACTCATTGTATACATTAAAGTAGGTGAGTAAAAGAAACAGGAAATATGGTGAGTTGCAATGAATTGTTACTACATAAGCACATAATAAAGCTGAATTGGAAATACCAGATCTAAGTTATTTACACCCTGACATTTTAAAGGAAGTCTTTATTTCTTTAAGTAGCTAAGAAGGCACCATACAAGTTCAAAAGTTTGCACAGATCCAAACTTTGTGGGATATCTCTCTGTTATAAAAGGAAATCCTGAGATTAGACTTTTTCAAAGAGATAATTTTAAGTCCTGCAAGATGAGACTTTTGTCATAAGATTTTTTCAAGTCACGCCGTTCTCTCAACAATATTCAACCATGCACACGGCCCTGACACCTCTCTTAGCTCTTACAAATTTTTATGTTTTCATCACTTTAAGTTCCCAATAAAAGAACTTATTCTTTTGCCTTTATGCCTGGTGCAGTTGCGTTTTTATTTATTTGTGAGTGGACGTTTCTTGCAGGGAGGGCTTCTATTCTCTTTAAATGAGAGGTGACGATACAGAGAGTAGAGTTGCCGAAAGTGGACGAGTTTAAATACTTGGGATCAACAATACAGAGTAACAGGGAGTGTGAAAGAGAGGTGAAAAGAAAGTGCAGGCAGGGTGAAATGGGTGGAGAAAAGTGCCAGAAGTAATTTGTGACAGACGGGTATTAGCAAGAGTGAAAGAGAAGGTCTACAGGACTGTTGTGAGACCAGCTATGTTATATGGGTTGAAGACAGTGGCATTAACCAAAAAATAGGAGACAGAGCTGGAAGTGGCAGAGTTAAAGATGCTAAGATTTGCATTGGGTTTGATGAGGATGGACAGGATTAGGAGCAAGTACATTAGAAGGTTAGCTGAAGTTGTATGGTCTGGAGACAAAGTCAGAGAGACAAGATTTTGTTGGTTTGCATATATGCAGAGGAGAGATGCTGGGTATTTTGGGAAAAGGATGTTAAGGATAGAGCAATGCATTTTGTGTGGCAATCCCTGCCTGCACACTCCTGTCAGCGTCAGAGAAAGCACATAGTGATTAATGACTTGGTCAGGGAACACTTACAATACGACGCATTTAACATGCTACTTTAGTTGCAATTAGATTTGAGAAACTGTAGGACATTAAACATAAATTTTAAGATAAAGTTTATGACGTTCTACTTTAATGAAAAAATAAACTACGTGATAAAAGTGAAAAATTTCGAGATTAAAATTGAAATTTTGTCTTTAGTATCAACAAAGACATTTTTTTCTTCACTGTGGCCCTAAAATGCTTCCCTGTGACACTCAGACACTCGCCTCTTCATGTAACTTTGACATCTCCTTTCCTTGCCTCCACTTCACTGAGTAGGACCTCCACTTTGCATAGGGTGAAATTCTTCTTTTATATATGTTCTTTTACGATTGTCTTTTAATAAAACACTGAATGGAATGGACTATTTATATTGATTTGCATACTCAAATATACAAAATTCTGGGAGGAGTTGAGGGGGGACTTGTAGGCGTGTGCATAGGCATTAAAACTCCCATTAATTGGAGTTATAAAGGGGAAGTGTGGGGAATTTTGCTTAAGTACAGTTTTATGCATCTGAATTTTTTTGTGCGTACGCCCATTTCTGTTTTCGTCTGTATGCCATGTTTTAGTGTGAATTCTATGCATGGCATTATACATGAGACCTATGCCAATTAACTTTTGTAACCTGTCCTGCTACACTTGTTGAAAACTGTCCCTAAACTGATGTTACCTGATTGATCTGCTTTGCAAGTTGCTTTGAATAAAAGCGTCTTGCAAGCAAATAAATGTAAAGGTAAATGTACTACTTTTTAAAAGTAAGCAATAATAATAATAATAATAATAAGTTTAAATAATGTATGTAAATACAAATCACTGTAATTCAACACTGCTTTTTGTTGTTGACTTCATCTTTGCAAAGTTAGAAACAATTTCTTTATCATCCATTGTTTGCACTAGTTCAATCTTTACTCATAAGGTTGCTTACAATTACTGTACATGAATCATAAGGTGACACACACACCTCACACATCACATGACACATGACAGCATGAAGATCGGAGTATTACATTCTTAAGTCTGAAACACAAACTGATTATTTAGGTGATTACCTACCAGGTAAGGAGAGTGGTTGACTGACCAATCAGGAAATATCTGCCATATCCTCTCAGTTGCGAGAAGCACATCATAGATATTTTTTACAGTATCTGCCAAATAAAAGAAAGAGTACACAACACGTTTTTCACCCTTATTGGGGCATGTCAGGTGTACACACTCCTGTCAAATAAGTGAACCAGCTTCCACATCAATCCAGTGCCCTAATAAGGATAGAAGGTAAGATAAAGAACAAACTGGCAGAAAAAGAATCAGCAAATAGGTTCAGTGTAAACTGAAGCTCTGTGAAGGTGGGTGAGGTGCGTACTGGGATTTGGAAGACCAGCCGTAAATGGCTTCTGTAGGTCATCAGATGATAAAACCCAATATCTCTAGTACTCAAAAATAATATAAAGGAATACAATAAGGTCAATTGGAAGCTGGACAGTTGTACAGAATCTGAGCGTTTGTAAGTCACAGCCTGCATTATTTAAAAAAATTGCCTCCCCCTAACATTTGATACCCTAGAGCAGGGGTGTCATACTCCAGGCCTGGAGGGCCACAGTGGCTGCAGGTTTTCATTCTACCCCTTTTCCTAACCAGTAAGCAGTTTTCACTACTAATTAACTTCTTTTCCCTTCAGTTTAATAGCCCTGTTCTTAAGTACTCACTTCTCTGAAATGATTCCTTTCATCATTAAATGACAGCCAAACAGAAATGAGATGTGAAACGAGCCAACAGAAGGCCAGCTAACCTGGGATTTCAAACTCCAACCAATTTCACTCTAACCAATCTCTTAATGAGAATCTGATTCTTGCTGTTAATTAAACTGATTGCACAACTTGTTGCTGCTCTCATTCTGCCACAGAAGACATTTTCAAAACTGTTAATTTTTCTGTTTTTTCTAAGAACATCATCAAAATGTTTTGGTGACCTGATAGATCAACCTTACCAAGACCATTGCCTTTCCTTATTTTCAGCTATTGTGAGCTGG